>NW_008660313.1:25526-31784 GCF_000695815.1 Acanthisitta chloris
GTTTGTCAGTGCTTGTCTTAGCACTCACCCAGCCACTTGGCTCCAAAGGCTTCAGGAAAAAAAGTCTTTGCTGCAGAGATTTTTGCAAAGTTATGCTTCAGCAAGTAAACAACTGCTCCAGAGCCAGGGAGTTAAAGCACTTCCCCAGCAAGGCCCTTCCAGAAGGCACACATGAGCACAGACAGGGAAGAATATTTTCCTTCCTGTAATCTTTCAGTGGGAGGAGGCCAGAAGAATATCATCACAGCTCTCTAAAAAGCAAACACTGAGGCGACTTACAAGTTTACAAGACAGGCAAGGCATATACAACAAAAGCTGCTCAGGATTAGATAGAGCAGAAAAAAACTTGTTGGAACAAGTAATACCAGCAGCCCAGGAGCAGCCTTCTCTGAGGACAGCCTGGAAAATTCAGCTGCAAGGAATAATCTTTCAACAAAGCAGCTTTCCAGAACAAGCTGGCAGGGAGCAGGAGAGAGCAGTAGCAAAATCTTCAAGTAATTTGACTGGTGTTGCATGAAGCAGATGGATTTTCACTAAAAGACAAGCTCTTCCCCAATTTTAAGGGGGACAGCTACACTCAAGAAGGCTTCAAATGAATAATAAAAAAAAACAACCTTGTCCTTCACACTTCTTCAGGCCATTATATCTTGTTTATAAGAAGGGTCTGTGAATGTCATTTTAACAAGGGCCAGGTATATGTCACTACATGCCATGGTGAGCCTGCTCCACGGCTGAGTACTCAGCAATGTTTTCTCCCACCTGAAAAACAGGACAGCTGGTGACCCCACTCACACCATTGTCCTGCACTGCCACCAGCCTCATTCTCCACACCCAGCACTTCACCATTCCCCCATTCACAACACCCTGCCATGCCCAGCTGCCTTCCTCCCTCCTCACCAGGTACTCACCAAGGCCAGACTACTTGCTGTGACCAGAGCATTTAAGGATTAGTGGGATAGAAAGGTAAAATACTCTGTTAAAAGAAAGCCTGATGGAGAAAAGCTACCTGCGCTCTTCAGGTTTCCATGCTGGACTCCTTAGTACAGCATGTGAACAACCACCATTTAGCTTCTGTTTGTTATTTTCGCCCTGCTTTAAGGAAACCCACCTGGGCTGTCAGCAGCTGGGACACAGAACACCTCCCTGATGCCAGGACCAAGTGGATCACTAACACCACACGAATGCATTTGGGGCCACATGAGGTAACGGCAGTTTCCACCCACCCCCAGGTACACTGGATTCAAACAGTCAGACCTTCCCTTCCCTTTGCAGGGCAGCAACTTCCAAGAAACCAAAATAAACCAGACTTAATAGAAAGCAGCACCTACACCACCATGAAAGAGCAACTGGATTTAAATGAAATACCAGGGATGAAAGCAAAAACATCACTGTTCTGCTTCAACTTATAATTCTTCATTTTTGGTGTCAGATGATTTAATGGGGAATTGTATCATTTCAGGCATGTGAACTCCAGAATAAACACTATGAGCCTTCTCAGCACAGTCACAGAAAGAAGCCTTCCTTCTTCACGGAGTGAGGCCAATGGCTCTGAGCAGCAGAGACACCCTCAGACTCCATACTGAGCCTCCCCTATGCACAAACCTGCCCCGGGCTGAAGGGCTTGCTCAGAGCAAGATGCTGAGCTTAAGTTTTATGTTTCCTTTCAGTTTATGGGATCAAGTCAGTGAGCAAAGACAGGGAAATATTTTGATTGTTTTCTGAAACCATCTCTGGTAGCCTTTCAGTACATAAAGGGGCCTAGAAGAAACAAGGTGAGGGGCTGTTTACAAAGACATGGAGTGATAGGACAAGAAGGAATGGCTTCAAACTGAGAGTAGATTTAGATTGTGTATTAGCAAGGAATTCTTCCCTCTAAGGATGCTGAGGCACTGGCACAGGTCGCCCAGAGAAGCTGTGGCTGCCCCATCCCTGGGAGTGTTCAAGGTCAGTTTGGACAGGGCTTGGTGCAAACTGGACTAGTGGAAGGTGTCCCTGCCCATGGCAGGGGATGGAACAAGATCAACTTTAATGTCCCTTCCAGTCCAAACCATTCTCTGATCTCAAAATTATCATCACCGAAAGCCAAAAGCAAACCCAGCATTCCCACCAGATGTTTCTGTCCAGGTAAAGGGTTTCTTAGTGAAACTGAAAAAAGCTCTCTTAATAGTGATTTGGGCTCTTATCTGTTCATGTTAAGAAGCTAAAATTCTGACAAATCTGAGCCAAAAAACCATCTTAAAGGACACAGGGACACTCCAGCAGACAAGGAAACAGCTAATGTGACTATTTTAGGAGCAACCACTACTTACTTGCAGATCTGACTACAGAAAAAAATGCCTGAACAACAGTCCACAAACCAATGAACAATAAACTCTTCAACTTTACCAAAACAAGGGTTCATATAATTTTGCATCCACTGAACTGGAATCTATTTTCAAGGCATAAGGATAGCCTGGCAGACTCTACCAGCTGCAGACCAGCAGAAACAGTCCAGAAGATGGACAGGCTTCCTTTTGTCTGCTGGAAGAGATTCAGAGTGCCACAGGATGAGCAGCTGCTCCAACCTGAGGGAGCTCTGCACATGCTCTGCGAGGAGCTCAGATATCCACAGCTCTGGGAGGGGCTGGAGACCTTCAGAACCAGCACTATGGCACTGCAAGCCTGTGAAGGGACTCTAGGACTGAGCCCTCAGCCAGGTCTCCTGGTCCATCTGGTCAACAGTCAGTATCAACTACTTGCAATATGCATGTAACACAAGCCTGGAATGGAAGGTTCTAAAGGAAAATGCTGCCCACTAACAAAGGTTAAGAGCTAGACAAGTTTTCAGCTGGATGACACCTGTTTCAGACAAGCAGAACACCTAGTAACTTTTCATTTGTGAAACAGCTACTGGAGTTGTTGCATATATATGTATAAAGCCACATATGTCACACATATTTATGTACATATGTCTGTGTATATACATGCACACATCTGAACTGAAGGGAGTGCAAAGTACCAGCATGCAGGTGTGACTTCAGCCTCCCAAAACTAATGCCACAGTGCAGAACCAGTTACTCTTTCCTTCAAGTAGCACAAATAGCAAACATCTCATTTTGGTGGTAATGAAATATCTTTGCAGAGTGAAAAGGATGGTTTTAAAGTTTATTCTGCTCCTACAAAGAAAAAGACAACAGCTTTGGGAGAATACAGTTTGTTTCACTAAAAAAGACAAGTCCTTAACATTGCTCCTCACTGTGCCAGACTTCTACTCATAGATGCAACAACCACTGCAAACTGCTTACACAGGGTTTATGTACTTCCATTTTATTGAAAACCCTCAAAACCTTCCTCTCTTCCAAGTAATCTCAAAACCAAAGGGAATTATCCTCTTATCCCTAGAGTAGCTTGCAGAGCACCAAGGGGAGGATTACAAAGAAGCCCCACAACACAGCCCTGCAAGAACACTTCTGCCTTTCAAGCTGGTTAATTCTTAACTTCAGTTGAATTCCTGCAGGGAAGGGACAGACTGCACATACAGCAAATGTGTCCTTTACAAAGTGCTTGAAGCACTTCAAGAACAGCAAACACCATCTTCCTCGAAACCACAGATTGTACTGGAATCCATGGAGGTTCCACCCTGGCAGTCTGTCACAGCTCTATTTCCCCCAATTGTATAGTGGAGTAGGACAGCTGCAAAGCAATTATGAAGCAACAATGAGTTTATGGGGCTTATATTAACTAATGGAGATTAAAAGTTCTTTAAGACACATTTCTTTTAATTACTCATTCAACATTCTCTATCAGAACTGCACCACATAGAAACAGGACATATTATCAGTATGGCTCTGCCCAAACCACATAGAAATGCCAGAACCCTAGAGCTGTTTGATGCTACATCAGCCTTCAGCAGCAACTCCACATTAAATTCCTTATCCAAACTCATTCAGTTCAAACCTGAGAAATCACTAAAGCTAAGACAATCCAAGAAGTCTTTCTTTTATTTTACAGATTTAAAATAAAGCTGCAAACAGCTTCATAGCTCTAAAAATAACAAGAGTAAGAACAAAAACACAGGTCCATTCCTCAACTGAAGAAACCTCATCTGTTTATTCAGTCTGTCTTAAATATGCACCTATTTATTTTCCTCTAAGTCCACAAAAGTCAAATTGAACAGATTTGATTGACTCCACACCTGTAAAATGTATGACCTGCCTTCACCTAAGGCATCTTGATGCAAACAGACTCAAGTCAGTAAAACAAAGTTTCTTGCAAATCTATGTAACTGTGTAACACAAAGAAAGACTAGAGGTCAGTTCTGTGCTCACACGTGATGGGGCACACATCCTGCCAAGCTCTGCCAACAGGATTTGGAGTGTGAGCAGGGAACAAAATGGAGCAGAAGGAATACCCCACAGCCCCTGTGCCTCTCCTGGGCACATAGGACTAACCGTGTACACCCTACAGACCAACTCAAACTTTGACAATATTTGTTAGAAACTAAAACAAATTTCTTGATAGTGAGAGTTTCCCCTGACATTTCAATGGTTTCAATTGTATTTCTATCACAATGTTTTCTGTTTGCGCTTAAAGTCAAGGACTTTAAACTACCCTAATTATAAAGCAGGCTGATACCCACCACAGCTGCTGTTGTTCTGCCCTCCCTCCTCTTTTCTGGCAAGAAGTTTCTGTTCTCTTCCCCTTCTAGAGCCAAAGTTAATCAAGTTAGTCTATTCCCAGGCTAAGAAACCACAAGCAAATTTCCCACTGGAAAGTCAATCACAGAACAGACACAGAAGACCTCACTCTGGTGTGTGCAAAAATTCTCCTAGAGAACTTCTGCAATTTAAATCTACCTGTGTCTCAAAAGTGATACGTGATTAAAACAGAGTGAACCCAAAGACTGACAGTGCTGTCACACACAATTAAATATAACAAAGGAACAGCCAGACTGAATCAAGCCAGAAGTCTACCTATTCCAGCAGGACACATCATTATATCCCAACTTCACCACAGTGTCTGAGGAGCATTTCAGAAGTCACACTGAACTTTAAACTCAGGTACTGCTCCCAAGCAGACACAGGCATATTTCTGATGAGGAAATGCACCAGTTCCATACCCTGTCTGTCAAACTAAGGTGACTGCACACAGGAGCAGCAGGACCAGGACAGTACCCCCCAGCCAGAGGCAGCAAAAGCTATCCTCCAGTGAGAACATCAAAACTCCTGAAAAGAAAGAAAATGCACCCAAGCACTGTCCCAAAACAGAACTTAACAAGCAGGATTCGACCTGCACATAAAAAAAACCATTTTAGTCAAACTACATGGACACTCCACAAAGTGTCAGCAAGCCAGAGAAGTGGGAAAGGTGAAAAGTTTTGTGTTGACCTGTGCCAGCCTAAGCTGTGACAGCTGCATCCCTCTCAACACGTGGTGTGCCACTTCAGAGAGCTGAGCCAGCCGAAAGCCAACCTACCAGAAACTGCCTTTTTCTTTGTTTTTTGTTTTGTTCAAAATTAACTCTCTGTGCTGACTTACTGCTCAGTCCCACCAGCAAAGTCACTGCAGCCCCAAATCACACTGGCTGAAGCTCCTGCAGTATGTGGATGAACTACTAACCAACATCACGAACAGAAAGGAACACTGCAAACAAGAATGTAATCCCAGGCTGTGGAGAGAGCAGCAGATCACACTCTTCAGGCTCCAGTCACCATGGCATCCGCTGTGATACATTAGGATAGGCTGAAGGACTGTTTCACAAGCCAAATCTCACATTTCCCTTTCTCTTTGTTGGACTAAAGAGAATGGGAACACCAGGACACCACCGGCAAAGGACTAAAATGGCCTTTTACTCTTTAAATAAAGCTTTGCACATGCCTATTTCCACAGTGAGAAGAGAAAACAACGTTGAGCCTCTGGAACAGTATATTGCTCTCCCTTTGGCCAACTCCAGCAGAGACTCCCCAGCCCCTGCAGAACTCCAGGAAACAGTAACTTTTTAAATGGAGCCACTTGAAAGCCAAGAATGCCTGCTATGACACAGTTATTCATACTGAGCTTTAGCATGGTCAGGTGACAAAGAACTGCAGGCTTGTGATTAAAAACCCTTCAGCCCATGCTTTGCCCGACACAGAAATTGAGACACAGTCTATTACTGACTCTCACCCCTCTCCTGAAAAGGTTTCTAAGCGCAGAGGAGCAGCCTCGCAAGGCCGTGCCTTAATAACCATCCACCGCAGCTGCTCCAGCGGCACAGAGCGCTGAGCCGGCTCTGAGAACA
>NW_008660314.1:0-8439 GCF_000695815.1 Acanthisitta chloris
GACACTCCCCCCTAACTTTGTGTCATCAATTGTGATATTACAGAGCACTGGGCCCAGCACTGACCCCTGGGGAACACCACTAGTGACTGCTGCCAACTGAATGTGGCACTGTTCACCACCACTCTCTGGGCCATCCAGCCAGTTCTTAACCCAGCAGAGAGTGCCCCTGTCCAAGCTGTGGGCTGCAGCTTTATAGCTAAACTTTGTTTAGGGAATCAGTGCTGAGCATATATTTTGTATGCATTAGTCTCCGAAGAAGATGCTAGATTTCTGATCTGTATCCACTGGCAAAATGCTGGGGATTAGTAGACATTCCTAGCATCCATTTTTCTTGTTTCACAGCCAGATTGGTTTCCTTTGGACACCACAATAGCCAACTCAACTTAGTCAACATCCTTGGGAGACTGTGGCCATGGCTCACCTGTACTGCCCAGTGCAGAGCTGTTTTGAAGTCCTTGTCCACCAGAGTTGGGTCTGCACCCTTATGCAGCAGAGTCTGGGTGTGCTGGGGTCTGTTGTGGAATGCAGCCCAGTGGAGTGATGTCATTCCCTGAAAGCCACAAACCCAGAGAGCAAATTATTGTCACTCACGGGAGCAATCTTTAAGTCTCTGTAGGTAAACTAGGCTGTTCTGAAACCATCCAGGATGCACAGACCCTTCCCTCTCTGTCTTGATTTGAAATAATTAGTAGCAGCTTCTGAATTAGTGGAGTTATGTGGGGGGAAACAAGAAATTAGCTTTACTGAGTTATCACAGAATACTTCCGCTGTATGTGACTATAGCCTGTTATAAATAATATGTGGTCAGGACCATGACAGCTAGTTACTCACTGCTCAGCTTGAATCCTATGAGGAGAGCCTGGTTTAGATTGGTGCTTTGACATGACACAGTGTGATGTTCATGTTTGGTTTTATCTTTGATCCAAAATTAATATTATAAGCTAGCATTGTAGCTGGTACTAAGCAGCAAGCTAAAGAACTGAGGCAGTTATGTCCACAAAAAAAGTCATAGTATAAACATCTTGTATTTACTGTTTAGGGAGAAAACAAAGAAAATTGTAAGCTATTCACCTGCATTTTTGTTCCATCTTAACTGTGTTCAATCAGTCTTGGTAGATCAGAAAATTCATGGCCTTTGTTTTCACCTTCAGCATTGTTACACACACCTGTATTACACTCTACATCCATAATATCAAAAATTTTCTGTATAAAGTTGCTAATTTGTTGTGTTTCTTTAAAATTAACAGTGCTTTTCAGGTGTGGTAGCATTTTACTTCAGGCAGGTGTTGTTTGCTCTCTCTTACTGGGGAAAATGAATTTCAAAGGTCTTGCCTGGTTTCCAAAATGATAAAAAACAAAGAGGAAAAAAAGGTAGTGTGGAAAAGAAATTAAAACTTGACATAGAATCCCATAAAGCCAATTGGTAACACCTTAGGTAAAGGACAAGCTATAAAACTTTGATGCAGATAGCTCATCAGTGGATGAATAGTGGAAGTCGATTGCAGAGATTTCCTGACTGAAAGCTTGAATGCCTTAACATTAATTTATCTCATTCATCAGACATCTTATAAGACTTTTCAAGTTCCCATGTGTCTTAAGTGTGGTTGATTGGAAAACAGAGCAGTTGAACAAGGGCAGTTTTGGTTTTAGTTAGGGTTTGCAAAGCTTGATCATGAGGGGTTTGGTTTTTTAAAAACAAGAATGAAAGCAAACTCCTGCTCTAACTGAAATTAACTAACTCTGCCACTGATGTCAGCAGAACAAGTTTTGACACAAGGGACTTAGTACTATTGATGGACTCTCAGTGTCTGTGAGTGCTATGAAGTGAGGCTTCAGTGAAGTGATTTCCTGATGGGAAATGGGTACTCATTGCTAGTTCTGAAGAGCAGGAAACATCACTGAAAGAGAAGAAGCTACAGTGTGCCAGGACAACTTTCTGTCATCCTCCCTCAGTGTGCTGATATGGAAAAAACCCCCTATCCTTGAAAAATCATCTTTATCTGTTTCTGTGGTAGTAACCAGCAGAATCAGCTGTAACATGAGTGCAAAACTGTGGGTAGGGCTCAAAGATCTCTCTAGAACAGGGACACAGCTCAGAGGAGTCAGTAGTAGACACATGGTGCGAAAGTATTAGAAACAAGAGTTGATAATATACTGCCACCTAGTATTTGGTAATCAGGACAAAGACTTTCTATGGCATCCAGACCTCCAGCTGGTAATGATGCATTTTCTGAAAAAGTAATTATTTTAATTTTCTTTGAAACTACTGCCTGATCATTTCTGTAGGTGTTCCCATAATTTTATATGAAAAAAACCCAAACAGTTAATAATAATTCTCTTTTCATCTTTGCCGTGCAGTTTATGATGCCATGGGTTTATATTGTCCCTCTGGTATAGCTGCCAAGCTAAGAGTCTTGTGGTAGCTAGTTTGTTCTAGTTCTTAGCCTGCCCATGAAAGGAAGCTGCTCTATAGCTATTATCATCTTTGTAGTCCTTTTTCTGTTCCTTTTCTTATATATCCTTTTTCAGATCACCCTTGTAGCCGGCATTTGCGATGTGGCTGTACCAAGGATTCAGACAGAGCATGATGTTGCTTCCTGTTTTGTTCTCTATTTCTTTTCTAATACTTTGTGCAATTCCACGTGTCCTTTCAGAGCACCCAACTGAGTAAAGACCATTGAGCTGTTTGTACCAGCAGCTCACACTTGTGGGCCTGCTACACCAGGCAATGCCTATGTAGCCCACACGCTTTTGCTTTGTGCATGGTGTGCCATCCTTGAGTGGCAACTGTTGGTAGACTACTGTTTGTAAGAGAAACATGGGAGTGATATCAGAACTGTCAAAGCTGAAGGTCCAGCAGAACATAATCTTCAAGGTGAGGCAGCCAAACAATTGCACATTTATAAAAACCAAGGAGCAACAGGGAACACAAATGGACAAAGAACAAGACATGGATGTGAGAAATACGGTGTGACACTAGCTTGGACCAGATTCAAGGCTTTTTGAGGGAATGTTTCTTCACACTGTCATCTCACAGGCTTCATGAATAAACATAGAAAGCCACAGTTGTGGAAACTGTGAAACCTCCAGATGTATTTCTTACTGTTTACGTGTTCTTGCATTCATCAGGGTGTTTTTCTCAAGTGTAAGATGGGAAAACTGAAGTGTTTTACTTAGACCAAGAGAATAGCTCTATTAGCTGCAATCACTTATGAGGATCTGCATTTGTCAGAAAACATGAATACTAAACTGGTCTTAGTACTGACACTTGAACAAACATATTCTCAGTGCCAAATGACAGTAAGATGGACTAAAATTTCCAAGTTGCATATAGCAATGTGTTGTGGTTTAACCCCAGCCAGCAGCCAAGAATGACACAGCCACTTGCATTCCCTCCTCCCCCTTCCCCTTCCCCTGCAAAACATTGCAGCTTGAAATTATGATCCATAGTTCAATGCAATTCATTAGCAACACAATTCTACACCAAGACAAAGCATATGTCTGTCTTAGGGTGTTGTGAGCAGGGTCTGCAAACCTTCCAGTGGATAGGGAAGAGGAAAAATTAACAGCCTGTCTGGCTATTCTGTCACTGTGGAGAAGAGACATGTCCTTGAATAATTGTTGGAGTGAAGAGAAACATATGAACAGACACCTACAGTCTGTCTTGTGTCTTGGCTTCTCTGTTTGGAGAAAAACACCTGTGGGAAGTCAACAGTCTCCTATGTACACTGCTGGACACAATTCTGTATGGATGGGAGAACAACATTAATTTTTGTAGTTCCATGGCTGTTCTGTGTCATACCAGCTCTCTGATACTTCTCCTGAGAACAGTAGTTGAGTGATGGGATCGGAGAATCATAGAGTCATAGGTTGGCATGGGATGGAAGGGACCTTAAAGAGCATCTAGTTCCAACCCTCCTGCCATGGGCAGGGACACCTTTCACTAGACCAGGTTGCTCAGAGCCCCATCCAACCTGGCCTAGAACAGTTTTGATGGGTAAAGGCAGAGATTTTGTCCAGTGTCTAATTTCAGAAGAATCAAAGGCAATTATTGCCTTGGTAAGTGATTTAAGAGACTGAAGCAAGGTGCCTCATAGCTGGCTGTATATGGAGAAGGTTTATTAGCCTACAGGTGCATTGTGTATGAAAAATGAGATAATGCTTTGCAGAGTTCAGCAAAAGCATTATAAAAATTTCTGACTAGTGCATAGTCTCATCATAAAATTGATAGCACAGCGGACTCTTTCTGAACAGAATGATTTCTATGCCACTAGAGCCTGGGAACGTGACTTGTAGTACAAGCTCACTCACCTCATTGTCTTGATGATTAATTTCACTAAGATTTGACTGCTGCAGAAGCACACTCAGAAGCCTGTGGAAGCAATGACATAATCAGTGTGCTGTACTCATGATTAAACCTGAAAAATTGTCAGTTCTTTGAGAAACAAAATGTGAAATTTCATGAAAAATCAGTTTAGTGATGGGCACAGGTCAGAATCTTAGGTCTGAGCTTTGCCATACTAGAAAAAGATGTATGACTTTGTGGCTTACTGTGTTAACAGAAGTTTGGTGCTGGGAATTAAAAGCAGAACCACTAGGAATAATTGTGCTGATTGCCAGGCTAGAATCAGAGTGTGCAATACTATACATGTATGCAGTTTTTGCTAGCTTAGCAATTTACTGTCAATGTATTTAATAATGCTTTAACCTAAAAGAAATGCTAATGACCATTTTCTAAAAGGACTTTTCTCTCTATTTAAGTCTTGGAGTAATGTGATGTAGTGTATACATTTGTGTGTATGCATGCTTATGTCTTCTGGAATAGAGCTATTGTTATGGCATAACACATAGCAATGCATGGGTTCACATCTTACAGAATTTCAGGCTACAAACACTCCCCTCTGGTGGAGGGAACAGTTACAATGAAGTAGTTACATCAAATATTATTCAAGTGCAATAATATGTTTAACACTTCATGGATTTTGCTTTTCTTTTCCTTTTGGTACACTGTGAGGATGTTCTGAAATCACTATAGTTTGGCAAAGGTGGTTGTGTTTTGTAGTAGGATGCTAAGTGTGTGAATCATGTATGTGGTGGAACACAGAAATGAAAAACACCATCCTGTCACAGGCTGTACCAAAGCCAAATAGCACACATGAATGTACAGTTCTTGTGATTCTAACAAAAGGAAAGATGTATCATCAGTGGCTCATCTGAAGGTGCACATTTACTAGAAACCTTGAAAACACGGATATTAAAATGACATGCTGTTTTGCAAGGAAATTAAAAGATGATGAAGTGTAAAGGAGGAAACTCTGATAAATATACAGATAATGCTCAGACAAATATATACAAAGTCTGCACCAATTCCCATGCATAGAAGACTGAATGAAAGTCTTTTGCTGCTTTTCATCTGGACAGTCTTCAAAAACTTCTGATATATTCTCTGGATTGAACTGTGCTCAGGTGTGTGGATCAGATCAAGATGAGAATGTTGCATGCCAAATTTGTTCTTCCCCAGCAGTAATAAAGAAGTAGATATGTAAATTATTCCAAGATATTTACAGCTGCTTAGGGATGATTTTGGCAATTTCGTAGGCAATTCTGCAGGCGAAAAGCTCATCCATTGGTAACAACTTCAGGTGCTAGAAGCCCAAATTTAGTGTTTTTTTCTTAAAGTAGAGAATCCCTGAATCCCATAAGAGTGATGACTGGGCAGATCCCAGTGCAGGGATTTTGCTTTGACTTCAAATCCATTTATATATGGGTACAAACACTGGTAGAAAAGAGGAGTTACGCCTACTTTTCTGAATGGAGTCATACTATAGTGACTCTGAAAAGGATGCCACTTCAGGATTGCTGCAATTAGTTTGGTAAAAAATTGTAAAAGGGAAGAGAGATTTTCTGGTCATTTGGCACAATGACTCAGAATCTCAGAAATTCTTTGTCTGAAAATGGCTCTCAGTAAAAATGGACCAGTGAGAAGAAAGAAAGTGAGATAACCATAATAAGCTTGCAAAACCCATTTAGTTTTATAATCTGATACAGGGTTCTGTGGTTT
This sequence comes from Acanthisitta chloris, assembly GCF_000695815.1. Lineage (NCBI taxonomy): Eukaryota > Metazoa > Chordata > Aves > Passeriformes > Acanthisittidae > Acanthisitta > Acanthisitta chloris. The sequence continues at coordinate 6,062 of NW_008660314.1, forward strand.
AACCCAGATACATTCAATGAAACCACTGTATGTGAAGGAAATCTAAGTCTTTGAGTGTAGAACCCTTATCAACAACAAATTTCATCTCACATCCTTAGACCATTATGACAACACAAGTGCTGCCATTTAAATATGTAGATATCCAACCATGTAGCTGAAATTTCTCTGATATCTACTTTTGAAGGCATAGGTCAGGAATTGTTTCTCCACTTTGCCTGTAAGGCTCACTGGAATGCATTGAAACACTTAAATCAATTATCAAATAGTCTCTGTTTTTCCATGTAGTCCACATGCTGCATCTAGCACATGAGGTTGCAGCAGCAGACTGCCAGCTTTCAAACTTGGCTGAAAAAGCATTTCATAGCTGGCCACTGCATGTTCTCTTTTTGGCAATGACATAGGATTCAAGCGAGTGACAATGACCATGATGGAAAAGCCTTTCCCCTCAGTGCTCCAGGCATGTCTTCTGAGCATGGGACAAACCCAGTGAGAAGACAGAGGAGAAGGAATTTACCAACTGGTGAACTCCTGTGCAGAGCAAACAAAGGTCTGCCTGTATCCATGGAGAATGTGAAAAACATGCAGGGAACCCAGTGTGCTGCTGGTAAAGAAGATTACTGTTCTCTTTCAAGTAGCAGCATGTGCATGTTGTACAAACATTGTCTTCTTTCTGCGTTGGCTTTGTTGAATGATAGCGATCTTTACTTTTGCAGGAACTTCAAATTATTCTCTCCAAGCGATGCATGAAAAGCAATGTGGAAAATGAATAAAGCTGTTAAAAAAGGGTGGAGAGTAGGATCAGCAGAAATGCACAGAGGTCTGGGGTGGTCTGATAGGGTAACTCCAGCAAAATCATAGACTCAATGATTAAGTCACATGAACATTTTGTATGTACTGAATGTTTTACCTGTCTCTAATGTCTTCCTATACCTTCAGGCATGATTTACATAGGAGAGTTTTTTGAGTGAATTTATTCACATGTACAAATCAAAATTTGTTAAACCTTCCTGTTATCACAGGCTGGAATGAAAGAGACAAAGAGGAACTTCCTTAAGAGTTCCTGTGAAGGCACTCTGTAGTTGTTACTCCACCTTCAGTAAAAATAGCTAAAAATGAGCCAGACCACCAGTTCTCAACTTCCCCCTTACAGTAAGGTTTATCAGAGAGGTGGTTTTGTGGAAAACTTCCCACATTTGGTGTGCTACTCAGAGGAGAAGTTCAGAGAAGGACCTTCTTGTAATATTACATATGTGGAGAAGGCAGAAAAGTGGTTGGGTAGGGAAAACTCAGAGTTTCAACCTCTGTTATAGTATTTCCTTCCCCTTCCAGTTACTGTGATCTTACACCAGGCTCTTCACCTCAGCTGGCCATCCATCTCTGGTATGCAAGCAGTGTACAGTGTTTTTCCTCCTCTCTGCCCCCTTCATGATAACTACTAAACAAAGAAGCAAGTCACAAGTGTAGCTGTCACAGCTATTTTCCTGATGTGGGATCCTCCCAGGTTGGTGACTACCTGTTGAGACACAACCAGCAAAAGCCTGGGACATACCTCACATCAGGCTCTGCGGTCGCAGCATGTAGTGGCAACCTCCCATTTTTGTCAGGTATGTTCTGCTTAGCACCGTTCCTGAGCAGGCTGACACAGCCTTCCAGCCAGCCCTAAAAAAGAAATTATAGCATGTGAAAGAGGAAAGTGAAATGCATCAGGCCAGATCTTTGCTTGTTGGTGCCGGCATTCACGTGTGACTGGAGCTGTTTTTGCCAGCAGAGGAACTGGCCTTTTTTTTCCCCCAGTAGAGGTTTGTCAGCACTGAGATTGGTTCCCCTTTGGAGTCCAGGTCTCAGACTAACTCAGTTGTTAATTTCTCTGATAAGCTGTTCTGTTTACACTGTATTTTGTCTTTTTTTTTTCTGCAGCTGTGACAAGTACTGACTGAGTAAACAGTGATTAAAGACCTGGTAATTTCTGTACCACTAGCAAATGCTACATGTATTCCTGCATTTGAATTTAATTATTCTAGATTAAATCAAGAACATGAGCACTGAATCTTATTTCCTTTGTAAGGCTTTAGCAGGGATGGCAAATCAACACTAAAAAGCCTTAGAGTGTGGTCTTACAAATGCTGTTGCAGAAGTTTGTATTAGTGACAATGTTAGACTGGAAACAGCACCAAAACAGATGGGATGAATCAGTTATTGGACTAAAACCTTCTATTGATCACCTCAGCATAAAAGCAAGTAAAGAGTCTGGTGGTGACTGCATAAATCTTTCAGTGTATACTTAAGTCCTAGAGAAATCAAGCAGGAGTTTTGTTAAAATCTCCACAGGCAATTGATAAAGACAATTCCATCCCATATGAACCACATCGGATTGGCAT
>NW_008660314.1:8477-14060 GCF_000695815.1 Acanthisitta chloris
GCTGGAGCTCTCAGTGGAAATACAAGACCACCAAATCCTGCATGTGATCATGACTGTGCAGCTCTGCTGAATACGGTTGTCTGGACGGACTTCACAGCCAAATGCTCTCTATACTTCTGGTTATATCCAACACAGAAACAGAAATGGAAACTTCAAAGCCTGGGTGGTTTACAGCATTTCCAGTAATTTCTTTTTTTCCAAAGAATATTTTTTCCCCTCTGGGAAAAGAGGAAGGAAAAAAGGAGCATGACACTAATTATGGGATTTTTTTTGGAAATATCTGGCAGAGGAAATGTTTGTTCTCAAGTAAGTGGGGCATGCTCCTTGCACTGAGGTTGCCTATTTTTGTTTTTTTCTACACTTATTTTCTGGCTGAGTGTTGTATAACTAAGCAAAAGCATTGTTTTTGTCTTGAATTTGCAGGAAGAAACTAGATGTAAAGGATGTCACTTATTTAAGCTGTCACAGTACCTGTTTAAATGGACTGGCAGTCCCCCAGCCATAATGCATACTGTGCAGCATAGGTGAGCATTCCTTTCTGCTTTAAGTCAAATTAATAATGGAATCTCATGGTCAACAACTCTGCTCAGCTAACTTGGTCCCTTTCTCTCTCTGAAACCTGAATTACCTCCAGCAAGGGGTAAGGGACTTAGGAGAAGAGGACCATCGTTGTTGCTTTAGACAGGCATGCCACATCTATCTTCTCAAACATCTCAGTGGGATGTCTGTCCCTACTATTGCTTGTACATTGATCAGGGGATTGAATTGCTTATGATTTGAGTATCTGCACTGGTACTTGCAGCACCTTGAACTTCAGTTCAGCACATGGTCATCCAAAGTCCAGCACTATAGTGAAAAGAAGCAATGTGAAAAGGCTCATGTTTTTGATGAAACTGGCTCATTTAATGTAAAACTCAACATGAGCCTACAATGTGTGCCTGCGGCCCAGAAAGCCAGCTGAATCCTGGGCTGCATCAAAAGGAATGTGGCCAGCAGGTCAAGGGAGGTGATTCTCCCCCTCTACTTTGCTCTTGTGAGATCTTGCCTGGAGTGCTGCATACAATTCTGGTGATCCCAACATGTGAAGGACATGGAACTGTTAGGGCGACTCCACAGAAGGGCCACAAAATTGGTTAGAGGACTGGAGCACCTCCCTTATGAAGACAAACTGAGAAGCTGGGGCTGCTGAGCCTGGAGAAGAGGTTTTGTGGAGACCTCATAGCAACTTTCCAAGTATCTGAAGGGAGCTTACAGGGAATCTGGAGAGGAATTCCTGGTCAGGAACTGTAGTGATAAAACATGGGGTAATGGGTATAAATTTAAAGAGGGATAATTTAGATTAGGTATTAGGAAGAAATTTTGTACTGTGAGGGTGGTGAGACACTGGCACAGGTTGCCTAGGGAGGTTGAGGATGCCCCAGCTGGCAGTGTTCAAAGCCAGGTTGGATAAAGCCTTGAGCATCCTGGTCTAGTGGAGAGGTGTCTCTGCCCATGGCAAGGGGAGTTGGGACTAGATGATGTATAGGGTTCATTCCAGCCCCTTAACATTCTATGATTCTGTGATTCTATGTGGTGTGCAGGAACATATGTCTGCTGACCATTAGAATTTGAGATAGGAATGACCTCATGGGAACATAAATAACTGCTGCTGTCTGTGGGACAGAGGGAAGTTAATCTGCATTACTTTCCGTGCAAGAACAAGAGGGGCTTTCCATTGCACAGAAGCAAGTGATTTTCTTGAAATCTCACAGAGGACTCTGGATCCTAGTGATACTATGCACTGATTTTACAACCCAAAAAAGAATAGAAACTCTGACAGAAGTCCTGATCCTCTTCTAATAATCATTGCTCCAGCTTTGCATCATAGTAAAGCTTCAAAAACAATTCCACTGTGTCTAGAACCAAATGTTTTGCATTTTTTTTCCTTCTGTAGTATAAACAGAGATCTTATTTGGTCTGCACATCTCCTCCCTTCACTCCACCTCTCCTTCCATCCTTCTCCCCCAAATCTGAGTACCAGATAAGTTGCCAGAGATAAACTGGTACGTCCATAAGCATCTTGAGTATTAATATTGGCTCCCATCTTCAACAGAAGCTTCACTGTATCAACCTGGCGTCCTGACACAGCATGCATCAAAGGTGTGCAACCTGGGGAAGAAAGCCAAACTTTTTTTAAGATTTTTATTTTGTCAAAGCCTTAAGATATAATGTCTTATTTGTGGATGTTAACACTGGCAAATTAACAAATCCTTCCTCTGACAACTGTCCAACAGTTGTACTCAGCTTTTTGTAGGCAGGGTGTAACTGCTATGCCAGTTACTGACCACTGATTTTAAAAAGAGCATTACTTCATTTTCAGAAGCTTTGCCTCATTAACTCTACTTCTGGAGGGAAAAGTGCTTTTCTGTTGACAAGTTCCCAATATGAACTTCTGTCTTTGCGTACCATGTTGGAGGCTAGTATTTTTCCAAGTGACTAGTAGATAGATGATGCTTGGCTAATTTTCTCAAAATCCAGCTTCATTCTGTCTCTGTGTATTCACAAGACTTATGAAATCAGGCCCTGCACCTCACAGAGGTCTGTATGTGTGAGTTGGTGCTTTTCATAGATAAGGACTTGATTTAAGACTAGATTTGCTCTATGATATTTTCTTTTCTGTTTTCATGATAACTTTTTTTAATATTCTGCTAACAATTTCTGTGCTGAAAAAACCCTGGAATCTGCATTCAAACCCAATACTCAAATTTCATTGTGTAGTATTATATCTTTTAATTGCTTCCTCTTCCTTCCAGTCTGCTAGCTGCTGAAAAACAGCACAAGATTTTCTTGTGGAATCTGACAAAGCAATTTAGAAATACTCAGCTGGAAATAAACATGAGTATGAAAAACTATAAGACTATTAGAAACATCAGATACAACTGAAGAATAATTATTCTTACTGGATTCAATGAGGCTGCTGCTGAACTCTGCTACTCATCCTGAGGTCATGCAGATATGACCATGTAGATCTGCCATATGTGCAAGATATGAGCTGTACATTTTGTGTTGCAAAAATGGTCTATAGTTACCTTTGTATGTACAGCCTAGTAAGCAAGTTAATTCTGGAGATGAAATACTTCTGTTTGCTGATCAGTCCATCTCCACCTGCCCTTCATACCTAGTCCCTCTCCTATTAAAGACCCAGACTGAGTGCATTTTTTCTTGATTAAGCTTTTTCCTATTGACCAGTAGATGTTTTTAAAGATAACAGACTGTCTGGTTCAAAGTGTAAGAGAACTGGTAGTCTCATAAAAGCTGTTAAAGATTAGAATAGATAGTGTTCATATGGGACCCTTTATAAGAAACTGCAATTAAAAAATACTTTTGATAAACAAAGTGTTCCTTGAGAAAATCTTCCAGAGATCAGTGGCTCTAATTCACTTGGGAATAAGGTGCATATAAAATCCAGCCAATGTACAACAATTTGCAGTAACATTAAACAGTAACCTGAGCACAAAATGAGCAGAGTCTCACAGATAAAACAGATTATTTAGAGCATTGCACATCATACAACCAACTCTTTGGCAAACAATTACTTGACAAAGTCATTCAAACTATACACATACTTTTGAAGTTCAAAAGACTGTAACCCTCTACTTTAGAAATGTGCAGAATGTATGGCATTTGGCTTTGATAAAAATATTTTTTCCTGCCCTGAAATGACAACAATTTCTCAGCATCTCCCTAAAGAAGATAAACTAGATTAATGATAAATTACTGTCTAATTATAACAAAACAACTTATTTTTATCCATATAAAAAAATCTTAAATTACAAGGGGAAAGAATTATCCAAACTGTGCATTTCCAGTGGATGTTCCAAAGAATAACTCAAATATCCCATATTCTGCTACTAAATATAATTTGCTGAATACAAAAATCAGGATTAAAAAAAGGGAAAATTTAATTGCAAGCTGAAGCAACAAATCTCCTGAGAACAAGCTCAGCCTTCATTTACCCTCTCTGTCACAGCACTCCAGGATGGAGGGATCTTCTCGAATCACTGCAGTTAGTGTGTTCACATCGCCATTAGCTGCTGCTTGGTAAACCACAGTCAAGTCAGTCTCTTCTGCTGCATCAACTGCAGAGAAGGAGCATGTCCATGAGTAAGCAGAGAGCAAGTACAAATGATAAACAGCCAAAATAACGACACTTATCTCACCGAGTTTTTATGACTATGTAACTTGAGGTGGAACAAAGTGTATCTAAACAGCACTGTGGTTTTTGTTAGTCATCTGAAACTTGTTTTTCATCATAACTTCTTCCAAAAACTGTCAGACACAGGCACTGAAAGGACTTAAGAAAACTTCTGGAAAGTTTCTACCTCTCATAAGAAATCATACTAACATTAATGTAGCATGACTTGAGAAACAACGAAGTAAAAAGTGAACTAGCTCCTAATATTGCTGGCTACACTTTCATGAGACAGGATGAAATCAGGACCCAGGGGTTCTCAGTTTCAGTGTAATCTTTGCACCAGTCAGAAGACTAAGGCTCTCCACTTCCCTGTGGTGTCCAAGGGAATTTCCTTCTCAGGAGAGGGAACAGCAATGGTTTGTGTTGATAATTACTGCAAGGAAGAAAGGTGAACTTACTGCTTGGAACCCAGGAGAGGTGTATTGGCAATTACAGTGTGAGTTAATATTTAAAGCAGATGCCTTGTAGGACCTGTTCCTGAACACTCCTTAGATTTTTTTGTTCTAGAGAAATTAATGCCACGATTCTCTCTTTGATTCTTTTCTTGTAACTTCCTTACAAACTGGTCATCCCATGCTCCACATGCCTACACCTCCTTTGGCTTCAAGTGGACTATTAACCTGCTAATACTAGGAGTCAAACCAGTTGATTTTTTTTTGGTGCAGGGTCAAATCTGATGTAATGGTGAAATGCTCTAGGTATGGTCAGACACAGCGTCATGTTTCTCATGTCTATTAACTCAAGAAGTACAGCTGCAGTGAGCTGTTCACTGTGGCTGAGGGTCTGTTGTGGTTTAAACACAGGTGTATTGCACAACTGCTTGCTCAGTCCCTGCCCTGACCCTGGTGGGGTGGGAAGGAGAATCAGAAAATGGCAAAATTGGTACATTGAGATAAGAACAGTTTAATAATTTAAATAAAGTAACATACAATAAAAAAAAAACAACAATAGCAATGACAACAACAATAATAATGAAAAGGAGAGAGAGGAATAAAACCCCAGGAAGGCAAGTTGATCGCCACCTGCTGACTGATGCCCAGCCTGGCCCCCGACAGCAATTGGCTTCCTCCAGTTTATATGCTGGACCTGTTGGTCTGTGGTATGGAATATCCCTTTTGCCAGTTTGGGTCAGCTCTTCTGGCCATGCTCCCCCCAAGTCTATTGTGAACCTACTTGCTGGCAGAGCATGGGACACTGGAAACTCCTTGACTTAGGGTAAGCACTACTGAGCAACAACTAAACCATCACTGTTACAAAGATTGTTATCTTACTAAATGCAAAACACAGCACTGTACCAGCTGCTAAGAAGAAAATGACCTCTGTCCCAGGTGAAACCAGGACAGGGAAAG
>NW_008660314.1:14117-18076 GCF_000695815.1 Acanthisitta chloris
AAAGAGCTACAGAACATATATTTTGTCCAGCCACTGCACTACCTTGTCAGGTGGAGAAAGTAAAACTGATGCCTAAATCACACTAGAGAGCTGATAAAGGGAAAGGCAGATTAAGTGACTGGTGACTTATCCATACTGTCAAATCTTCTGGAGATAGCATGACTATGTAGGCTGTGCAGAAAAAACGTATACAGTTTAAAGAAACTTTGTAAAACTAGTATAGAGTTTATATCATAATCAAATAACACTTTATTCATAAAACTTTGTATGAAATTATATTTTAAATGTTGTCATACATATTTTTGAGTGATACAGAACTTTAAATAGTACTGTAAAGTGTTAGCCACACTATTCACGTTGTGACCAGACATCTCAGATGAACAAGTATGAGCTCTATGCTGGGGTTTATGGCCCAGTCTAATTCCCTACATATGTCCTTCTCTCGCTGGGGTGTAATATGCATTCTGGACTTCAAAATTGAAATGCAAACACAATCTGCTCTTACTCTGGGTTAGGTTAGTCTGTCAAAGCTGGAACTCTGGTTGTAGGCTTGGGAAAATTAAAAAGCTGATGTTAAACCTGTCTTCACCAGTGCACAGAGTCCTTCTGCATCGTTCCTCTTCTGAGGAGAATCAAATTTATTTTCTTTCTTCTAACTGGTTATTTTTAATTACATATTTGATAATATTTGTAACTTAAAAATGTTAACTTGATTTTTATTCTATTGTGGAGTATATTGCTGAGGGAAATGTTCATTTGACTCAGAAGGTTTGTCCTGTGTGCGTGGGAGATCAGGAGAGACTAAGAGTCGTTGCCTCTGGAGAGTTATCATCAGTGACTAGTATATGAAAAAAAGAAGTGACTACCACAGGGACAGTTAATCATATTTCCTTATCATGTCAGACCTGCAGACACCTCTCACAATTGGTAAACTACTTAAAAAACGTCAGACTGCTTGCAACCAGTAAACTCAGCAAACATATGTTAATAACAAGCTCAGGTCTGAGCTAGGTCCTTACTCAAAGAAGGTTGTAGTCTGGGCTGGATGGAAGGCAAGGTGACGAGGCAGAGGTTTGTTGCTTGTGTTGCTCCTGTTTGGCCAGTTCCTGGCTTGTCTCTGGGACTACACATGAGGTGCCAGCCATGAGCTTTGACACAGCTCCTCTCAAAGCTGCATGTCGTGTACAGCTGTGCACAGCTACCATATGGGTAAGGTACAGGGAAGATGCTGCTGCCATTGGGAAAGAAACCTTTAGATGTACGGAGACAGACTGGATCAAAGGGGCCCTCACCTTCTTTGATGTGTTGCACATGTAAATTTTGTACTTTTTGTTGCCTTGTAAGTACTGATAAATCTTCTGCCTGTGAGGCAGGAGCAGAGCAATCCAGCCACAAAAGGAAAATCTCGATCTTGTGAGCAGAGCAGTTGCTTACCTGGAGGGCAGGATGGCAGGACATAGGTGCACACCTGCATGTGGGGCTCTGACTACCTCTGCCCTTTTTTGTCTAAGTAAAACCAAAACACTTCCCCTGTGCCTTTGCTTGTGCTGGGCTGAATCTGCTTTCCACAGGCCAATCAATCATCCTTCTGCATGAGGAGAGGAAACAAAACTTGGATGGATGGATGGATGGATGGATGGATGGATGGATGGATGGATGGAGATTACCCCATGCCTATTCCTGCAGAACACAGGCTTCATTTCTATTAAGGAATAGTGGCATAAACCCACAAAGATTCGCACTTCCCCACCCATGAGTCATAGCTGTGAGAGCAAGGCTAGGCAGGTGGATCAGGCTGTTACCCTGCTGATGAGGGAGCCTGGGCCAGGAGGAATTAAAGAGCACTCATATTGTGCATCTAACATAAAATAGACTGACACTAATTTCATTTCTATAGGGTGACACAATTTCAAGCGAGGTGTCTTTAACGTGACCCATATGGTTTTGAATGGGGGGTGAGGAGGAAGACAAATGCATGGTCTTCTCATGCTTCACAGGATAGGCAACAGAAAATGCCAGGAGAGCTTGGGCAGAATTTATGCTGGATGTACTTGGCTCCAGGTGACACAACATCTACCACTTTGTCTTTCTCCAGCTTGCCCTGTCAAGGAATGAAGGAGCATGGGCACAAATCTTGTAGGCCACTTCTTTTTGCAGACACTTTTCTGGGCAGGAAAGGAATAGTTCAGAGAGTGGGCATTTTGCAGAAGGTAACAGTGAGATACTAAGTGCTTATGCTCCCCCTCTGTGAGCTTACCCTGCTGCAGGGCTCGGCTATGGCTGTGGCTCCAGCACCGTGTGGCATAAAGGGATTGTGAACAGCCAAATGCCTGAGCCTCCATCTCCAAATGTGTTAGAGGTATTCCATTATTATCTGGCAGTTCTATAAATGCCAGTGTGTACCGGTCCCATTTCAGATATATTTTACATTTTATTTTGGAAAACTGCTGTGCTAAAGGAAGCTGTTAGCCACCTTCAGGGAGGCAGAAGATCCAACTAAGAGCCTGTGTATAGAGCAAGGCAAGGGAGAAACTGCAGATGGGCACAATAGTAGGGTAGAAAGGTCTGGAAGAAAAGACCAAATGACATAGAGGGTTGTGACATCTGCTGTAGCTAAAACCCTCAGAAAGAATGAAAGTTAAAAGCTGATCTATCTGAAATAAGCTGCAGTGTTTTAAAAGTGCGTCATTTCTTCAAGACAAATTAGTTGTCTTTGGGTTGGAAAAGGAAGTATATAAAGACAGACACAGAATGACCACAGGATTCAGAGTAATGAAATTATGCTGCTTGTGACAATAATTCTCCTCTGACTGTCCTATGAAGGATGCATGTTTCACACAGTTTGTGATATTGGTTGATGTGTTGTCTTAGAAAGTGCATGTTAGATGTACATGGGTGCATGCTTTCTGATGCATTGGATGTATAAGATCTACAAAAATTTGCTGAAGCTTAGTGTATGTACTCTTGACAATGCCTGATTTAGAACTTACTAAAACACCAAGTATTGAAAACTGAGGACAGAATAATAGGATGATTTATGTTCATCGTATAAAAGAAATATTTATGCATGTAATTTACTCCCCTCTTTCTCATAAGCCATCTTGTCTCCACCACTAGCCAAAGGCCTTATGTGATTTCCCACAGCTTGTCAGCAGGGCACAATACTGGGCAGTTTATTTGTTTTCAGCATGTCAGTGTCAAGGGTCAGCAGGAGGTAGGTGACTGTAGGTTTTGGAAATTGTAACTCACTCTCTAATATTACAGATTTACAGAATGCTTAACAAAGTAATAACCCCTGTGTGTGCCTGGCTGTGCATGTACCAGGACAGACCTTAGCCTAGCTTCTCTGTTTGGTAAACATTTGAAGGAACAACACACATTTAAATAGCACTGAGCAGTATTAGGAGGGAAGGGGGTTTCTAGTGCTGCTTGGCTTCTGCAAGCCCCACACTGCTGTTATTATTGGTAAGTATTATAAGATATTAATGAGCTGTACCAGAGGAAGTGTTGCAAAAAGACAGTATTACTTTCAAGATTGGAATGCTGTTTTTTTAATTCTATCTGTAGCTGGCTTAGTTTATTGATGTGTGTGGTGGAAAAGAACTGGTTTGTGGATTGGATTGAGGGTTGGATTATTTTTTCAAACAGATACCAGTCTACTGTGTTTGAAAGCTAGTTGGTATTCTTCTATTGTTATAAGCTGCTCCAATGAAATAAATTGTCCTTTTCCTTGCTAAAAAAAATATGTCTGCTTAAATCAGTATGTGTCAAGACATTAAGATGGTATGTAGATAGAATCCACCATACTCTGTAAATTTTGAATAAAGCATTCTTTGCATGATGACTGATGGGTTTAGTGTATCATTACTGTGTGTTTTCTGCTCCTGCTCCCCATCCAGCTCCCATGCAGCTAGCAGGAAGGCAAGCAGTAAGTCACAAATCACCGAATGAGCAAGCAT
>NW_008660314.1:18095-22105 GCF_000695815.1 Acanthisitta chloris
TGTTGGATTTAACTGGAGGGGACCTTCTTTCTGGGGAGTTGCTATGATTACAGTGTGACATGGGCTGGAGATAGGGGTCAGTGTGGAGAGTAGACTGGCAGGAGGAGGGGCTGCAGATGAGGAGCAAGGTGAGGTACAGACAGATGTTGCCTCTCAATTCTCTCACTTCTGTGTGGATAAGCTGGTTTGGGTCAGTGGTCTCCTGCATTGCTTTCTTCGCCTTAATCCATCTGAAGACTTGACTTCTCCTTCCCCACCCCTGGTGATACTCCAGTCTTATGCCTGGCACTGCTTCCATTGGCTCCCTGGCAGCCATCCTCATGGCACTGATCATGCAGGGCTTCCCCTCGGCCTCTCCAGTCTGAGCCCTGCTGGGTCATTGTGTGGCAGAAAGCATACTACAGCACAGCAGAAGGAGAGGCTGAGAATGGCTGTTTGGAGCTGCAGAAGATCAGTCAGCCCCACACCTCAGTCCTGTTGGGGAAAATGGGAAAATGCTCCTTACATCATTCACACATGACTTGGGAGCACCTGTCTCTATTCCTTCAGTAAAGACCCATCTTCTCCCATTGCACTTCCCATCCTCCTTTATACTTGCTGGTAGTGTTTTTTCTATGTGTCTTGTCACTCAGTTTTTCTTCCCACTCTTCCCCACTTACATAGAGTGGGGTCCCAGCTGGGTTGGTGTAGACCAGTACTCCCAAGGCTTGCTCAGGCTTTGACTGCTACTGTGGCTGAAAGGCAGCCATAAGCCTGTCACCTTACACGGGCGGTATTTACTCTGGATTCATTAAAGAAGTGTAGACAAGAACAAAAGTACAACCTGTGGGACCTGTCTGCCCAAAGGGCACTGCAGTGTCTATATTCCTCCTGTCCTTCATCTTTACTCTAAAGTCAGCACCTTTATTTTGGGGCCATATCAGCTCAGACACTTTGCAGGTGTGCATGGAAATTGTGGCCACTGCACACATATTATTTGACAATCTGATTTAAAAGAGAAATTTGTTGCAACATGCAGAATCAAGCAATGACAGCTTCCTGGTCTGTGAACATAAAAAAATACCACTACCCTTGTAGTGGATTAAACTGTAAGACATACAAGATTGTATTGGCAAATAAAGACATGAAATTCAGCATTTAACTTCAAAACAGACAACAAAGAGACATTTGTATTTCCATAGCAACCTTACCATGTAGAAAATCATCATGTTGGGGGGTTTAATGATATCTTAAATTCACAGTTATGACAATACTCACTTATACAGCTAAGATTTGCTGAAGCAAAGTGGATCTAGTTTAGTATAGACTTATGAAAATCATCTATTCTTAAATTTTTGCTTAATTTTAAACTGCTCTGTTTGCTAACACTGAAGTGTTTTTAATATATATCCATTACAGAACCCATATATAATATAAAAAATAAACATACACATATGTCTCTCAATGCTAATCATAACAGTAATCAGATGCTGTTGCCAGTCTGCTGAAAATCTTATGTTTAAAAATCACTGTAGCAATAGACTGAAATATTCATGTCTAAAACTGATGGAAGAAATTCCTTTATGTGAAATCAAAATAAACCTGATCTTTTCCAAAAATTCATGTTATTTATTCTGTCAAGTAATCTTAGTTCATTTGCATGGGACACATGGGAGGACCAGAGGATTTTGAAATTAGTAGCAGGTGACTTACCTTTGTGCTGATCAAACACTGACGAGGAACTGAAATCCATTGTGTTCTATCTCATTATTTACAACCAGACCAGCCAAATGCCATCTCCAGGGTTTTCAGGGAAGAATCTCATCTATTACAGTACACAGTGCAACAAAAGCTGTCGCCAGTCTTCCTGTCAGAGAATTAAACTCGCTTTATGGCTGCAGGTTGTTGCCAAGGCAAGAGTCTGATGGAAACACTGCACTCTGCTATGGACCCTCTTAAAATGATGTGTCCAGAAGCTTAACTGAGATTCTGAGAAATGTCATAGCTTCAGCGAGTGGAACTGACTACGAGCAGCTCTGAGAGATGCTGCAGCTCATCCAGCCCCAGCAGCTGAGGGCTGGGTGAGTGGGACTTGGCTGGCAGACAGAGCATGTGCAGAGCTCCAGCACAGGTTGGGTGCAGATATTCATCCTCGCTGTGCTGCCCGAGCGGCACGTGCTCCACTGATGGACAGCCCTGCAGGCAGCCTGCCTGTGCCACTCTGCTGTCAGCACGTGGCTGAGGGTGGTTTCTGAACTGATGCTTTCAGACATTGCCTGGCTTAACACCTGCATGGAGAACACAAATTAACAAGGTCTTCCTTCCTTAGTTTAGCACTACCCAATTGCAATTAGTTAAAGTACAATAAAGGGATAATAACTGAGAGCACATTACTGTGGTTGAAGTGGATATTGTGAGCTGCAACAGCATAGTGGAACAGATAGAATAGTGCACAGCTGTTCCAGTTTTGGCTGGGATAGAGTTAATTTTCTTCAAAGCAGCTTCCCAGCAAAGGAGCTGTGTTTTGGATTTGCTGGAAACTGTTAATAATATATGGATGTTTTAGTTATTGCTTAGCAGGGCTCACACAGGGTTGGGGCCTTTTCTGCTCCTCACCCCACCCGTCCAGTAAGGAGGCTGGGGGGGCACAAGAAGTTGGAGCGGACACAGCCAGCACAGCTGACCCGAACTCACCACAGGGATATTCCATCCCATATGGTGTCATGCTGCTGAGCATGATGCCGTAGGCTTTATACACTGATATAAACGTGGGGGAAGAAGGAGGAAAGGAGGATATTTGGAGTAATGGTGTTTGTCTTCCCAAGTCACCATTACATGTGATGGAGCCCCACTGGCCTGGGGATGGCTAAACACCTGCCTGCCCATGGGAATTGGTGAACTGATTCTGTGTTTTGCTTTCCTTGTGCACACAAAACACTTTCCCTGTTGTATTATATTATTATATTGCTTTCCCTATTAAACTGTCTTTATCTCAGCCCATGAGTTCACTCACTTTTACTCCTCTAATTCTCTTCCCCTTCTCACTGTGGGGCAGTGAGTGAGGGGCTGAGTGGGGCTGAGTCACTGGCTTAGATTAAACCATGACAAGGGATGCTCCAAACCTGGTGTCTGCCAAACTGACAGTAAACCCATGTCTTCATGCCTTCTTTTTGTCTGGGCCTCTGCCTTCCCAAGTTGGGATCTGTTGTGTACAGGGAAGGGGACCCTTGTAAGCTTTGCTTTTTTCTGGGTTATTTCTGTGGAAGAAATAATAATAAATGAACTGACTCAGAATTTACCTAAAGCAGTAAGTCACCAGCATTGCCTAGTCACTGTTGGATAGGAGGGGTATAACAAGCTAGCACAGATGCACTGAAAGAGACACATCATTACTGCTAGATAAGGCAAAGCAATATATGAAACTTAGGAAAGGCAAGATACTTTAGGCCCAAAAGTGCAGGCAGGACCTACATGAAAGCTATGCCTGTGTTTGTTCAGCCTAAGAAGCCCCTACACTCTATTTACTGTATTTATTCTGGTGTTTTGACCAATTCCTGTGACTACAACAGATGCTAGAGACATAACATACATGTATCTAGAGCTCATTCATGTCCCAAGCATCTGCTTCTGAACCTAAATCCAACCTACGTGTTTGGGAAAAGATAGTATAGTCCAGGAAGCAGCACAGCCTTCACAGCTTGAAATGAAATATCAGAGCTGAAATTCTCTAAAATGTGGCAATGTGATCTGCTCAAAGGTTCTTCACCGTGGAGAGGCATGTGGTAGGACTGTGGAGCCAGAGACTGGCTGTTTTCCTTTTCTCTGCTTGCTGACTGGTTTGTGGTTTGTGTTGTCTCAGGCAAACCTTTTTATATTGAGGAGGGACCCAGCATGTGGCAAGAGCTGTCTATGCAATCTGGGAGCAGAGTATTAGTTATGCAGATGGTCAGCTCCTAACTGGCATCTCTTTGCTAGGAGGGTGACTCCGGGGATGGCACTGGCAGGTGAAGGCTGTCCAGTCTAACACCCTG
>NW_008660315.1:0-234 GCF_000695815.1 Acanthisitta chloris
CAAGTGTCCCCTCCGCCCCGCAGCATCCCCAGCCCCGTCCCTGAACCCGCACGGCCCCGTGGGGAACAGCCCCCGCCTGCTGCCGGGTGGGCATAGCAGAGTTGGTGCTAGCGGGGTCCGGAGGCCGCCGGATCTGCCACACGACCAGCCTCAGAGCCCTTGCACATGCTGGTCTTGTTTCCAGTGAAG
Source organism: Acanthisitta chloris (assembly GCF_000695815.1). Classification (NCBI taxonomy): domain Eukaryota; kingdom Metazoa; phylum Chordata; class Aves; order Passeriformes; family Acanthisittidae; genus Acanthisitta; species Acanthisitta chloris. The sequence continues at coordinate 190 of NW_008660315.1, forward strand.
AGGTGATAAAATTCAGGCAAAAATCCGTGCTGTGCAGTGGCTAGG
>NW_008660315.1:275-9295 GCF_000695815.1 Acanthisitta chloris
CTGTAAAATGGGACACACGTGGGGCTGCAACAGAGGAGCAGCTGACCCTGCACCCCCAACGTACTTCCCAGGGTGTAACATCCCATACCCCAGGGCAGCGATGGAGTGGCCTCCCTGGCATGATGTGCCATTGGAGGCACCACACTGCTGCAGTGTGGCCAGGCTATAGCCACACCTGGAAACAACTCCACTGATGGAAACAATTCCACCCTCAAAGGACATACCCACCCCACTGGTCACAAATTCCCCAATTTGTGCTTGTGCACAGCTGTGCTGCAGTGTCCACACCACATGATGCATCTCCGAGTTCCTTTCCAAGCCAATGCCCTTTGGCTTCCCCTCTGCAAACACCATGTCCATTCCCTTCCACACAAAACACAGCCCACAGTCACAGACCCACCAGCATCAGCAGCTCTCCACGGTGATACACATATCCCATCGAAGCACAAATGTTTGCAGACCTAAGTACGGAGATACAGTCAGGACTTCAGTGCTGGCACTTGTATGCCATGAGCTGGCTCTGACAGTCGACAGTGAATGAAACTTGCTGTGCCCAGCCCTGGCACTTGCACGGGAAAGCTCCAATCCATGCCATGGTAAATACTTGCCCTATGCCATATAAGAACAGACTCCTCCAAACCGGTAATGTTTATCACAAAACCTGAGAAGGGATAAACAGCTCAAAGGTGCAAATGGCCAGTGTTACCTTGGCCAGTCACTCTCTGAGGCCATTTGGAGCCAAACCATCTCTGCAGAATGGGTGGAGAAGTCTCTGAGTGTACTGGGGGTGAAAGCAGAGCTGAAATCCATGGGATCAGTGATTCCCAACCTGTGCATTTGGGCACACGTGTGTCACAAAGTGGCTGAGCCACCATGCCTGCTCCCTGCCCACACATGCAGCCCCCACAGCCCAGCAGATCAGCAGCCACAATGGAACGGATGTGCCACAGGCTGGTCCCCAGGCATAACAGAGGAGTGGCAGCTCAGGAAGGTCACTCTGTGCTGCCAATTTTGATCCAGGAAGGTATTTGCCCCAGCTATGACAATCTTAGCAAACACTGACCCAGGCCAGCATCGTGGGGGCTGGACAGCATGAGCAAGGGCTTCAGAGAGATTTTCTGCCTGGGTCCTAGCAAGAGTAACTTACTTATTGACAAGTGCTGATAAGCAAATGGGAGGGAAGGGGGGAGGTAAAACAGAAGGATTAGGCTCCTCTTCCAAAGATCAGGGTCTATTGCAAGAGCCCATGTTTCCACACCAGCGTGGTAGCCCTGAGAACAGCTGTCAGCACAGTAAGGCTACAGAGTCAGATACAATTCAACAGCCAGATCTGGTCTTAGTGTTGCCCAGATTTTGTATCTACAAGGATTTTTTTCTCATCTGTTCACAATCCTTCCTGTGTTCCTATGGAGAAAAGCCAGGATGTGATCAGTACCATGAACTGTGCCAGCAGCAGCAGGAGGAGACAGGAGCATGTGCTGGTCCCCAGAAACTCTCATCTTCCTGTGAACTGCCACAAGAAGCCCCACAGTGTTTAAACTCCTCACGAGCTGCCAGCACAGCCTGTGGTGTGGTGGTGCCAGTTATGCCCTGGCTGATGTGCAGAGACCATTACAGCATGGATGGGTCTTGCAGAGCTCTTTTCAAGCAGTGTTGTGCCAGTGACTTGCCTAGAGATGCCAAGATGCCTCAGGCACCGGAAAGTTGACTTTCAAGCAGACGATTTCCCACATATATGAAGATAATTCTTGCAGAGAAGGTATAGAAAAAAAATTGAAGTTACCTTCCTAACTCAGCTCAGAAGGCACACCACTGGTTACTTCTCTGCAGTAACCTTCATGTCTAAGTTGCCAACAGAGCCATTAAAAACTATTTGGGACTACACAGAGCTGTTCTCCATGGCCACTGCAATGCTTCAGTTGATTTTGGGTACACATATACCACTGCTCGCAGAGGCTGGTTGGAAAGGTGAATGTCACTCACAATACCCAAACAACCTTGTTTACATTTCTTTACTCATTAACAGAGGTAAGATCTAATAGCACATGCAACTTTATCTCCCTTTGTGTTACTTAAAGAGGTACAACTCAAACAGTCAGAGGTGGTCACGAGCTCAGTGGGGTTTGTAGTCCCCCACAAAGTGTCTTCAGAGCCCTGTCAGGAATCTGAGCAAAAAAGCACAGATGTATTTACAAGGCCTGACACTCCTTCAAATGTCTATCTGACAGCTGCAGTTATTAGAGAGTCTCTCCAGTCAGCGCTAAATGAGGGTAATCACATCTCTTACGTATGCCAATAGCTCTACAGAGAAGACACAACATCTGCTCATTTTGGACTTCAAAAGAGGAGAGAAGATGCTTTGTTCAGAGGGCTAAATTTGGCATGTGTATTAGTAGTGCCTTGAAGTCTAAACAAAATCAAAGATCCACTGGGTCAGAGCCCTCAAAAGACGCATTTACCAAGATTAACCTCTCTTCTGAGGAGAGCAGAAAGAGGATGGGAAAAACGATTCTTGTGCAAATGTTGATGACAGAAGTGCAGAGAGGCCAAAGGAGCCAAAGGGAATCTGTGGGAGTAGCTTTGAGCCCCATGTCCAATGATCCAGCCCAGCTCCTTGAACTCAGGAGCCTCGATGCTCACATGGGCACTTGGAAAAGCCTCTGAGTCAGCTAGGAGTAGGAACTTAGCAAACCTTTGCACAAGTGCTTTGTCACAGACCTGTTCTGCAAACCTGCTTCCATTTACTGCTTCAGAAAAACACATCCTTACAAGATGCTGGAAAGCATCTGCTTTACTTGTGCAGTGCTTCCAGCTGCTGCCTGGAGCATTGCTGCAGGGCACCAGCACTCACTGAACTCTTCATTCATGGAGATCTTCTCAGGTTCCCCAAAGAAGTAGCGGAGGAGGCAATTGTGAGAGAAGAAAACACTCCAAACCTCATCTACCCCTTTGCCCTGAACATCCCAGTCCCACTGATTCCCTTCTAGTCTGTCTCCTATTCACTCCTCTGTGTCTCTTCGCATCTCCTCCATGGACCATCCACTAAACTCCCCTCAATTTTTCCAGCCCCCGAACCCAAACTCCTCCCCACTTTTCACTCACTGGAGCTTGAACTTTGTATCAAACCAGACACAAACCCTTTCTGTGACGAGTTCAGTCACGACTGAATTCAAACAGGCTGGACACTTTGTTTTGACCCAGTTCCCCTCACCCCAGACCCAGCCACCTCTAGGGACAGGTGAGGCAGCCCCAGTTTTGGTCATGTGGCAGCCTGTACCTCCTCATCCCTGGCCTGGATTCATCCAAGTCATCACATCCCTCTGAGCTCTGCTCAGCAGAGATTACACACTGTAAGCAAACAAAGTTGGAAGGTCCATGGCTGCCTCATGTGGCAGCCTGACTTCCTGATGGGGAACCTCAAACATTTCCCTGTCTCTCTTTTCCAAAATCCCATTCCCTTTGAAAGCTGTGCCTCTTCCCGCCCATCTCTGCAGCTGTCCCAAGTTTCCTTGAGCCACCATCCCTTTCTAGATGGCAGAAGGGCATAGGAAGGTATTGCTGAAGAGGAGAATGGGAACCTGGCACAGGGCCATGTGCATAGAGCCCAAAGCGTTGGGTCACTCCTCATCACACAATAGTTGGAATGTCTCTGCTTGTCCCCTTAGAGACAGATGGAATCTGTCCGTCAGCCTGCTGTGCTCTTTGATCCTCCACTGGAAGATGTTGAAAAACTGGCAATGAATATGAAATCAGACCCAAGGACCAAGCTTGGGTGGATGGCAAATGAGCTCGGCTATTATATAGGTAATTTGCCTTAGCAATAAAAATAATGTACTGCTCCCCTAGTTTCTCCCATTCAAAATAACCCATACCAGTAATTCAACCTGCTGCATGTCTGGTGGTACTCACTTGCATGTGAGGTCAGTTCCCTGCTACAAAGAACCCTGGGGAGTTTCAGGAGCTTTGTGCTGATGTGAACCACATATCAAAGACCCCTGCATCCAGGCTCTCCTGGGAAAACATAGTCTTGGGCCCTAGCTCTGAGTTTCTTTCACTGTCTCACTTGCAGGACAGTTTGAAATCCAGAGGCTGCTGGTCTGCTCTGACTCCCTCTCTGCTGACATCTGGTTTCTCAGGGACATTTTGATAATCAAGCAAGGCATTTTATGCAAAGCAGAAACTCAGCGATTTTTGATAGAAGTTTCCTGGGGTGGATTGTTCAGCCAATGCAGCAAAGAGGTCTGAGCTTTGTGGCAAGGAGAGCTGAGGGCACAGTGTCCCCTCCTGGCCACAGTCACACACTGAATCCTATCCATGCAGAAGGCCTGGGCAGGCAAGTAAGGCACCAGGAGGAAAGTGTCCTGCAAAGGGACATCCAGGTGCATAGTGCTAAAACCAGCATGGCAGGTTCTCCTGACCAAGAGAATTCATTCTCCATCTGTCTTCAATAACTCATCTTGCCTACGTTCAGGCAGAACACAGCAGTATCTGAGCTCTGGGAGTGAAATAATGGCTCCTGGGAGTCAACCTCTAGGGTAGGAAACAAATGATAGAACAGTTGGCACCATCCTGTTCAAAGCTTTGGCCTGTGGCTCACTCCAGAAGGTTGGCACATCCCTCCAGTTAAGAACACAGGGTCAGTGAGACCATGGAGCTGTTAACCACAGAAAGGCCCAGGCTTATTACCTTCTCATCAGCAACATCCAACTACATGGTGGAGATCACAGTCCTACCAACTTCCTATTACAGTCCAGTTTGCTCACTACATTTCCTCCTCCCTCCTCTGTAATGCCTAAAGATGGAAATTTCACCCATCTTTCGTTGAATCCTACGTGTACAACCTGCTGGTAGTTGTGGAAGACTAAAGCCCTGCTTGACCTGGCCCAGCATCCCATGAGCTGCAGTTTCTCTCCACATATTAAGAAAACGCAGCTTTCCATGGCAAGGGCTCTCCTCTGGGACAGCAGTGGCAGCAGGATTAGATCTTGAAGCAGGTCCAGTGAAATAATTTGTATTCCAGAGCTGAGCAGCCAGGTCCAGGTTTTGAATTCCCATTCAGAAGAAAATTTTGATTTACCCAACAATGTGCTCTGCACACGACTCCTCCACCTTGTTCCAAAGAGAAGCTGTGAAGTACCAGGTCACCACAGGAGACAAGCACAGCCAACAGCTCAGAGGGCTCTCTGCCACCTACTGGCAGCCAGATCAGGCAGGGAGAAGGGAGAGGGACTGCACTGGAGTGGACCTGAGGGACAATTGAGCCAACTCACCTTCCTGACTGACTAGATGCATTCCAAATGATAGAGGTACATGGCATGCATGGCACCACCCACCCAGGGTTATCCACATGTGAGCATCGAGGCTCCTGAGTTCAAGGGTTAGGGTTATGACACCATCAGCAACCAGGACAATTTGCAGCTGTCTCAAACCTACCTTAAAACTACCCCATGTTTTGAGGGATGTGCTAAAACTCTGAGCCTTGCATCTGAAGACTCTAAATTCATTTTTCCCCAACCTCTTGCTCAACAAACCTTAAAGAACCATACAGTGAGACCCGAGTGATGTGAAGATCCTCACTGCCCCACACTACCTGCTGGGATGACTGGCCAGGACAGCAGTCAGTACTAACACTTGGGCACTATGTTTCAGGCCCATGTGCTGCCCAGGCATGGATGGGCTCCTTATTTGTGATTCCACTAGAACTACTATTTTCAGATGTGAGCTAGGACTTGTCAACTCTTGATATGCTACCGAAAAAGGAGGAAGTCCCTCAAAATTGGTATAGAGATAAGAAAAGTACAAAATTTAAACAGCCTCTCCATTTTATTTTCAATAAAAATTTAGATCCTAGATGGATACAGCATCTGCAAAACACAAAACCAGAGAGAATCATGTTAGAAATCTCGTTTTTAAACACAAGCTTTGCAGTCACAGTCTAGACCATCAATCTCTTCAACTGCTACAAAAGCAAACCCCCATTTTCACAGAAGAGAGGTGACAATGGAAAAGCCTAACACTGAGTTCAGTGACTTGCACTTGGCTGGGGGCACAGGCTCCCAACAGCCTTTCTGCACACTGACAGCAAGAGCTCTCATGGGTTTAGTTTCAGGATTTAACTGTGGTGCTCCTACTGTGCTTTTCCTAAGGCACAGAAGAAAGACAGAAAGGAAGGACCTCATCCCTCTGACACTCCTGACAATATCACTAGAAAAATATGGCATCACAACTCTGGGTAAGGGACCTAAAGCAACTCTCACTGGAGCCTTGTGACTAAAATTCCAGCTGTGGAGCAGGTAGTAGTGGATGTGTCAGTTAAAACATTGGGGAGGTGGGAGAAAAATCTAACAGGTAGAAACTGGAGTGCAAAGATACATGGAAAAGATCCAGGGAAAAGAAACCAAGGTAGCTTTAGAAGGGAGCTGAGTTCTGGCACTTGAAGAGACCTTCCAGACAACCTGAGCAAGCACACAAATCCCTGAAGATGACAGGAACCCCCTCAGAGACCAAGCCTCACCTGGCTCCAAAAGGAGCACTATGACAGAGCCACACTGAATACACAACAGCAACAGAACATAGTTCCAAGTGTTCCCTCATACTACATGGAAATAAAAGGCACCCCCAAAACCGCCAATAAACATCCTATTGCTAAAATAAACCCACTTACCACTCGGATTCTGTGTCCAATGGCCTTGGCAGGAAGGTTGGAGCGGAACTTGGCCCGAACCATTCCACTGTTCCCATGGGCACGGGTCACCTTCCCCCAGATCACTCGTGTCCGGTTGGGCTTCCCCCCAGGAGTTACCGTGTTGCTGGGGAAAGAGGGAGAGAATGGCTGAGCACAGCAGTCACAGCTCTGCTGTCACCACCAGTGACAATGTGGGCTCTTTGGCACCTCAGTATTCCACAGCCACCTTTAACTACACCAACTTCCACTTTCACTTCCCCATGGAATTTGCCAGGCCTGGGATCACTGTACCTTCCAAACAGGTAAATATTACAGCTTGTAATTAATCAGAAGTTCCACTGGAGAACTATTAACAAGTTACAAAGCTCAAAAATTTGGAAAGCATTGATGCTGATACGATCAAGTAAAATTAATGAATTTCATCTCCAAGGAAAATGCAAGACCAAATTTCTAAGGTTTCTCCAGACACAGCAAGGGCAGGAGAGGAATAAGCCATTGGAATAGATGGCAAAAAACTGCTGTAGATGAAAAGCCATGAAAACGTGGTGGTCAAGTGAACAGTCTGTTCAGTGTTGTTCAAGGGAATTCTGAACTGTAACAACTACACTGAAGGAAAATAATAAATGGAAGGTACTAAGTAGCTGTTCTCAAGGCCTTCACTAATGCAGCAGAGCAGCACTGACAGTGCTCTGCCATGGGCACACAAAAACCAGGACACAAATTCCTCCAGGCTTCCCAGAATCATTCTACTCTTTAAGTAACTCAACAGCTCATAGTACTCAACACAAATTCACCTCAACTCACTCTATCAATCCCCCTGCAGCTTTTGCCAGTCTCAGGCAAAACTTGTTTCTCACCCCATTTGCTCTCTAACATATCACTTGTAACAGCAAACAATTATTTCACATAATATCATTATCTGAATTAAAACACATCAGCCAACTAAAGCAAAAATAACCAACGAGTTCAAACACAAAACCAAGCCAGGAAACTGCTCTGCACAGTACTCCATGGACACCCTATTGATGAACTGAGCACAACAGCTCCATAAAGAGACAGCTCACATCTGGCACTTGCAAAAGCTGACACAGGAGGTGGCTAATTCAGCAGCAGAATAGGAAGTGACTTACTTCTTAGCTTTGTACACATAGGCACACCTCTTGCCCAAGTAGAAGTCTGTCTCCTGACGGGCATAAACACCTTCGATCTTCAGCAGGGCCGTGTGCTCCCGCTGGTTCCGCAGGCCTCGTTTGTAGCCAGCAAAGATGGCCTTGCACCACAGCCTGGAGACAGGGAAACATTTCCAAGTTATAATTCACTCCAAAGCAACAGAAGTAAAACCAAATCACTAGCTCTTTCGGCAGAAACTAATTCCATACCAGTAGAACTGTAGCAGAGGAAAAACCTCACTGCTTTAGCTTTTACCCATTACTGCAAATCTGTTCAGTCAGCAAAGTGAGAACTTGGGGCATGAAGTATTCGTGGTTCAACTTTTTATCTTTCTGCTTGACATAAACTTCTGGCACAGGTTTATACTAAAACCATAGTGCATGAGTACATGTTTTGCTTCCAAATGTCCAGTAACACCGACAAGCAAACACTGCTTTTTTGTGTACCACACACAGACTCCTGAGCTGCAGCAACTGCTGGGGAAGGTATGAACTGCTGCTCCTCTGTCTCCTCAAAGGAATTAGCTGCATCCACAGACAGGACAAACTCCTGAGCAATTCCTCATGACAAATACCTGTCTGTGCTGGGCACATAAAGCCATTATAAGGCTCATTCCACGCTCCATGTACACAGCACCTGTCCTGTGCTACACCAGCACTAAACTCATCTACACAGTTCTGCCTTCCATATGGGCATAACAGGAGATAAACTCCATGAAAATATCATGGCAAAAAGCTGTGATCCCAGAATAGTTTGGGTTGGAAGGGACTTTAAAGACCATCTCATTCCAACCCCACTACCATGGGCAGGGCCACTTCGCAGTGGACCACGTTACTCACAGCCTCATCCAACGTGGCCCTGAACACCTTCGGGGTGGAGCAGCCACAGCGTCTCTGGGCAACTCAAAGAGTATTCAGATTCAATGCCCTCCATTTACAAACTCAATCCCCATATCCACAGGAAAACTCAGTAGTATAGCAGGTGTCTCAAAGAAACACATGTCAAAACCTCTGCTGTACCCTGGATATTCCCAAACTCTGTGCTAACAAACCCACTACGACTATCCCACAGCGTCTGACAGGCACAGCGTGACAACAGCTTATGGCACAGGAACACACAGAGCGGGGGTGTAACGGGGCCCAGCAATACACTGGGCCGAAGAGAT
>NW_008660316.1:0-3061 GCF_000695815.1 Acanthisitta chloris
ACAACGCCAGTTTGAGAAGTCTGACTTTGCCGTTAACATATATATATATAGATTAATTCCCATGTATACCCAGAGCTCTGCACTTGCAAACAAGCAAGGAAACACAAGTTACTCTGATACCACACCTACTCGAATGACCAATTTCACTGCCTGAGCAAATTGTTTTCAACATGCACACAAATAGCAGCCCAAGATCTAAGTTCAGATTACTAGCTTCATATTTTCATTATATTAGAAGAGTGAATTTATTTATTTTTTTTATCATCTCATGATGCAGCACAGACAGCCAGCTCAGTTTCTACATGAGCTTAGATTATTACTTAGGGAAAGCAATGCTTTGTCTTAAACGCTTGTGAAAACAACTGCCTCTAAACCAGCACCTGTATTCAACTTCATTTTCCATTTCTGGGAAACCACACTGAAAATAGCTCAGCTTTTTAGGTTTTCATTCTCAAGAGTGTAATGCAATAAAGCATCTTTCATAACTCCCAGAAAAATATACCTAAGGAGAAAAAAAAGTTTATGCTCACTAACTCTTACTCAGTCTCTTAAATGAGACACATCTTTTCTTTTAGTCATAACCAGAAACACTGACTAAATTCCCCATTGGTTTACTTGCACATACTCCATCTACTTCAACAGCAGGAGATGAAGACCAGTCTTTAAAATCAAACTATGTTATTAGGCACAGGTGTGCAAATTAAACAAACCAACGCATCAGCATCCAAATTAACTTCTACACAAACGAGCAAACATCTATTTGTCCCCCCTGAACCAGGCAGAGATTTGAAACAATACTAGCCCTGAACCGTAACACCAATACACTTGACAAGACCCTCCCATAGACCTCCCAGGGCTGCCCAGACACCTGCTAGTGAGCCAAACAGCAGTAAGAGCAGCACAGGGCACAGCAGGCCTTGCTGGCAGGAGCTGCTACAGCTGAACACACTCATACCAGCAGTGCTAGTGGAAAAGGCTGCTTTCTTCATAACTTAAGGGTCTGAACAGCCAAGCTGTGGTCTCCTCCATGCAAAGAGAGGATCTCAGTAACTTAACTCATTGCAATGGCCTTGCAACATGACTTGACACCAAAACGTGTTATACTCACAAAAGTTGGGACAGCATTAACAATGTCTGGGGAGAAGGGTGGGGAGGTGAGCTTTCCCCTTTTGCATTCCTTTTTTCCTTTATATATCTCAGACAACTCAAACTGCCAGCACTACTTGGAACTTCTGCAAACACACCCAAGCAGAAATGCACCATAAATGCAGGAACATGCCACAGAGCACATCACACTTCCCTGCCTTGCACCGCACTTTCCGGTCAGCCCAGAGCTATGCGTTGGCACAAAACTCTCCTGCTATTTCTATGTAGGATTTTTCTTGCAAAGATCTGGATCAGCTCCTGGAGCTGGTAATCCAGGTTTCTAAGAAGTGCTATCACTTAAGTACTTTCTGCACCATAAATGCAGGAACATGCCACAGAGCACATCACACTTCCCTGCCTTGCACCGCACTTTCCGGTCAGCCCAGAGCTATGCGTTGGCACAAAACTCTCCTGCTATTTCTATGTAGGATTTTTCTTGCAAAGATCTGGATCAGCTCCTGGAGCTGGTAATCCAGGTTTCTAAGAAGTGCTATCACTTAAGTACTTTCTCTTATTTTAATCCTGCTATTTCTATGTAGCATTTTTCTTGCAAAGATCTGGATCTGCTCCTGGAGCTGGTAATCCAGGCTTCCAAGAAGTGCTATCACTTAAGTACTTTCTATTGCCTTATTTTCTATGACACAAGCCCTTTTTTCTGTATTCAAACACCACTAGTAGTTTTCAGCCACATTTGTGACCACTGATTTGATTAGAAATAGACAGCTAAACCCTACTCTCAGATTCAATGTTCTCTAATTCAGTTTTCAAGAAGCAATCAGTTAACTTCATTTTGGAATTGGATAAATGAACTTAGAGAAACTAAGGGAAAGTAAAACTGGTACAAATCCACATTTCTGACTTCTTGAGGCATTACAGCAGTTCATATATGCATACATTGATCAATATATGCTACAGATAAATACATGAAGTATAGACAGGCACATAAATGATTGCTCCTAAACACCTGTCAATTGCATTCCAAACTGATTATTGTTTAATGTCAACTCTCTTGGAAACTAAGAGGAGGAAACACGTGTCTAAAAATATATAGCTCAGTTAAAACCTTTTGAGACTTACTAAATAAATGACAGCCTATATAATAGCTTGTAAATTTTAAAATAACTTTAGTGAACAATTCTAAGTTCCTTTCTGCAGTTTCATTTTAAGAGCACTGGGTTCAGGATTGGGGTTTTTTCAGTTTAGTTTAGACAAAGGAAATAAAACTTTATCAGCATATCTGTGCTTAGAACTCTTTCCTTTTCTGAGGTTTGCTGGTGCAAGACAACATTGAAGACTGGTCTCACTGTACTATTAAACAAAAATATGCTCTGAATCAGATGCAAGAGGAAGCAAACAAAACCAAACCTGAATACTACTTCTTTATAGAGGACAAAAGTTACAGAAGATAACGTCTTGTCCTCTTGAACTTAAATTGAGTGTGAATTGCAGGAATTTCAATACAGCTGTAGTTCTCTCCTTAGGAGGACTGAGTACTTTTCTGGCAGGCAGAAAAATCTGAGGATGCATTTAAATAAGTACAGGAACAACAAGACCAGTCTCCTAGTAAAAACTAAGAGACAAAATGGAACTGCAGAAACGAACTTGAATTTCATAAATGGAGAAGACCCAAGAAGCACTGCAGGGAGGGGGACATACACCAGACTGCAAGGCAGAGTGGTGAGAAAGGCAAATAATGAAGGCAGCAAAGGGGACAAGGCAGCAATGAAGAGTAAATAGCAGCTAACCAAAGAAAACAAGTTTAAACATTATGTGATGAAAGCATAATTAAATAGAAATGATGATAGAGATTACGTTCTTTAGGTGTAAGCCTAGAGCAAGGGTGAACACAGGCCAGAACCAAAAGCCAAGCTCAGAGGAAGGAAACTGGCAGTTCTGCTGTCCAGAGCCTGTGGCC
>NW_008660317.1:0-435 GCF_000695815.1 Acanthisitta chloris
TTCTTGGCTGCTTCTGGGGTTAAACCATGACACTCTCTTCTCTGGCTCAATTACTTCTGCACACTAACTTTTTTTCTTTCTTAGGTATGTTCTCACAGAGGCGTTACTATCACCACTGATTGGCTCAGCCTTGATGCAGTGGCATGTCCATCTGGAAGCTGGCTGGCATTGGCTCTGCCAGACATGGGGAAGCTTCGAACAGCTTCACACAGAAGCCACCCCTGTAGCCCCTCCCACTGCCAAACCCAGTACACTGACTCAGTAGCTGATATCTGTAGCTTCGTTCTTTCGAAGTGGCATGTACATCCTGCAAGGATGTGTTATGTCTAGGCCAAAGAATAGCAAGGGAAACAAAACCACCAAGTAGCATATTTGTTTCTGGCCACAGCGACATGACTTGATAAACCATGGGCATAGGTAGCCACAGGGGAACTG
>NW_008660317.1:476-775 GCF_000695815.1 Acanthisitta chloris
AGGATTAAGCCAACAGGGTGAGCCCTGTGCAGGGCATGTGACTGACAGGGATCATTAGAGCCTCCCTGTGCTGTTTTTTTTTCCCATGAGCTCTTGTGCTATGTGCTGGGTGAGTAGCAGTTCCCACAGTAGACCTCAGGTATCCCTAACATGAAGACCAGATATGAGTCTTATTGATTTAGGTCTCTGGATTAACAAAATATGGGAGCAAATGGTTGAGTTTCTGGGTATGAATAATCCTAACAATGAAAATATTTTTCCTAACAGATAACCTGAATCTCACCTGTCTCAGTTTATGA
>NW_008660318.1:0-11381 GCF_000695815.1 Acanthisitta chloris
ACGTCTCCGAGGCTGTGCCTTCCTCTCTCTCCTTTCCGGAAAGGACGAGGGTGTTCGGCCCTAGGCGACACAGCTGTCCCTGCGGCGCCTGCCCGTTCTCTGGCGGTAATTCCAGAGGGTGGAACCCTAACCTGAGGCTGAGTGTTGCTGCAGTTGCTCAAGCAGTTTCCACCTGCAAAACAACCTGTTTTTCTGGTATATCAGTAGACTTGCAGTTGGTCTTAATCTATCTATGTGTGTATTTAGTGTAACTTTACTGTCTAGGCTTTAGGTATGTGTCCTTTTTGTTTGTCATCTTTGGAACAGCTGTTACCTTTAAAAGCAGCTTCTTAAACACCTGCCATCTGTTAAAGCTGGTTTTTAAAAAATTTTTTTAAATCCTGTGCACTAGAGAGTACTGCTGGCTTAGCTAGGCAGGTTTGGTAGAGGCTTGTGCTGGGTGGATAGGCAGGGCTGGGCAGCCTCTCTTTAGCGTTGTTTTATTGCTGTGTTGCTATGGCTTAATAAACCCCCCCCCGCTTCTGCTGCCCCTTTATTCCTGAGGTGCTTGTTTCCAGCAGAAGCTCAGAGGCCTTGGGACCCGGTGCAGTAGAACCACGACCTGGGAGCTCCGTGTGGAGGTGCTGAGGCTGCTGCAGGTGAAGGTGGCTCAGGCTGTGCAGAGCTCATGGCCTTGCTCAGCACAGGGCCTGCTCAGTGCAGCCTTGGCTTGTTTGTTGTGGGACTCTGCCAGGTCTAAACCTGCTCAGTGCTTTTGTGAGATGCTGCATTAAAGCTAAAGAGCTCTTCAGAGCTACAGATGCTCAGAATACAACACATACATGTTCTGCAGTGCAGTCACTGCTAATGCCCTTCTGGTTACCTGCCAGCCCAAGTTGGCTACCTGCTCACACATCTGGTGTGTCTTTTTGTCTGTGCTGTGACTCTCACTTGAAAGGTTTGTATGTGACAAGTTCTATTAATTTCTGTCCTTGGCAGCCCTTGGTAACTGATGGCTTATCATCTCTTAATGTGCTAGTGAGAGCAGTTGTTAGGAAAATGCTTAAACTCATCTCGTTAGCAAAGTATTTGCATTATTCCTATTGTAAGGCTGTAAGAAGCAGCTTTTGGAATTCTGCAGGGAAAATATTTATTAGGACATAATTAACTTTCTGTATTTGTAGGTCTGTAGAACTCTGAAACCTAAATTTAAGTACTGAGTATTCAAATGACCGTATATCGGTTATGCTATCAAGCTTCTTAGCTTTTATATCCAAGTAGTATAGATAAGTTTTGTCTGTGGCAGCAGTTTTAGCAGCTCAGAGCTTACTGAGTTGTGATGCCATTTTAAAGGGCTTTTTTGCATTCTTGTGAGTTACATAGGAAAGCTTGAAAAACATTTTTAACACCTGTTGTGCTGAGATTCTTCTGTAGAACATATTGCTCATAGTGCTTCTTCAGAATCACTCTGCAATAATGCAACTTGAATGCCTTGCAGGGAAAACTTGGAGTTCTACCACTTCAGATAACATCAAGTCCTGTTCCAGCAAAGTAGGAAAATGGACATCCCTATCTGTTAGTGTCCTGATCTGCAAATACTCTACAGGCAGTTGCCTAGGAAACATAGACTAATTCTTTAATGAATAATTGAGATGGCATGACAATGCACGTCACTTTGGAATTGCCTGTACATACAATGGACATTAAATCTAAAATGTGTAAATATATTTCTCATTTGCTATACCTGAGTCCTGTACTTACACTGGGTTATTTATCCTACATCTTCTGAAGCTCCTGGAGACTTTGTTCTGCATTATGATGTCAGGGTTAGACTGACAGTTGGGCTTTGGGTTTTGCTGTTAGTTTAAGCTGCCAACTTTGTAACAATGTTAGGTCTAAATTAGAGCAATCAGAAGCCTGGCTTATGTGAGTGACTCATTCTATTTCTGTTGGAATATACCTTTGTCCTTATTTATAAATATGTTGTGAGCCTTGCATTCTGGGGTTTGTGCAGCTGGTAAATCCCAGCGTGTGTATACAGCGAGCTGCTTTCTTTCCCAGCTTGGAGCCCTCTCTCCTAAATAAAAGGAGAATGTAGCTAATGATGTACTCTTTGTTTTAATAAAAGGACCAGCGTTTCTTATCTGTTTTCTTCTCATTTGAGGCAGGGGAGTCCCCAAAGTCTTGGAAACTCTAATTTATTTTTATTCCAGAGGCTCTTGTTATTGTGAAATGTGCTTTCAGTTCTGAAAGGAGGAACTCAAATGTGAGATTATGAACTCAGCTATCAGCAAGGGAGTAGTTTCAGCTGAGTATGAGAAAATAACAGAGAAACTGGAAGGTAGACAAGAAGTATCTGAAATGCTCCATTTCAGCAGTAACTGTGGTACTGCAAACTCTTGCTTTTCAGACAAATTTGCTCTCATTCAGAATTGTAGATTGCTGTTTCTGCCGTGTGTTGTCCTGAGTGTTTTGCCACCTTATATAGAAGTGGTTTAGCATGTTGACTAGACTATGTATAGCCTTACAAAATTAACTTCTTGTGGCTTCCTAAATAAGCTGCGATATATTTTAGGCTTACATATAAGATTTGTCTATAGTGAACAAAATTAGTCTGTTTTTTCCAATAAAGCCATTAAAAACTATAATGTGCATTTTACTTGTTAAAATGCAAGTATGTTTGTGGGTTACGAAATGGGAAATTCAGTTTCATGTAGTGGAAGCTAGATAAAATGTGACCAATAAATAACATTCAATTTTCCTAGCAAAATACTTTGCTTCCGGTCATACTGTCTTTGCAGGATGCAGTTTCGGAACTATTGTGCTTGATTTTATTCTGTCATGTATATTGCTGGTAAGAAGATAAAAAGCAGTTGGTGTTGTCTCTGGAAGTCTGGCTGGGCTTTTCTCATGGTGAATTCAATGCACAAATATTGTGCACAGTGAAATGCTTCCCAATTGCAGTGTGGTATCTCTATTTTTAAGTAGGCCATCAGAATAGCCTAAAATTAACTTCAGGCCAATATTCCCTAAAAATAACTCTTAAAAGTAAAACTTGTGCACTTTCTGGAATGCAAAGCAGGATTTATCACCTGAAAGTTACTGGAGTAATTAATTTGTGAAGGCATAGCTTCAACTAGTTCTAAGTTTGATTTTTAATTGTGTTTCAGATTCTTCTGAGTTGTACTTGAAGCCGCCAAAATGGTTCTGGCAGATCTTGGAAGAAAAATCACCTCAGCATTGCGCTCGCTGAGCAATGCAACGATTATCAATGAAGAGGTATGTGGTGTGTGCATGCAATGGCACTTGCACTCCAGAAGTTCTGAGAGAAAGTTCTTAAAGGCTGATGAGAAGCTTGAAGTAACCTGATGTTATCCCAAAGCTCTTTTCTTCCTTCAAGTAAAATTTCTACTAGAGGTTTTAACCCCCCAGAACTTACAGCTAGGTTTATACACGTACAATCACCTCAGACATAGTGGGTCCTGTGGTCAAAAGCTCCTTGAGCCTGGTGGCTGTACTGAGGGAAATGAGTGTTCTGAGGAGATGGTGCTGGAGAAGGCCTAAGTTCAGATGGAAGGTAGGCTGAAGACTACCTGCTCTGGTTTGTTTGTGTGTGTGCAGCCAGACTATGGAGATGTGTACTAGGCTGCTGGAGCTGAAGTGTAGAAGAACAAATAGCTTGTTATGTTAGCTTTGCTGCCTGAAATGGGAGCAATGTTTTATTTGCTGCCTTATAGTCAAGCCAGAGTGTAGTTCTAGAAGTTCATTTGACTTGGTATATTCTGTATTTTCTGTAAGAGTTTGAAATTATAACTCTGTTCTATTATAGGACTGAAAAACAAGATGGAAAACTAACTGATGGGATGGTTTAAAAGTGCCTCTGAGTAAATAAATAGCCAGAAACACTTTTCAGGTGGACAGACAGGTGGCTTAAATTAACTAAAAAGTAGGCCTGTTGACAGCTGTAGGGTTAAAACTTGTGCACAGAGGAAAGGTATTAACAAATCTTCAGCTGTGAGACAACAAATCCTTAGCTGAATCAAATGTAGCCAAATTAATTTTTTTCAACAGTAGAAACTTTTGTCCTGCAAGAGCTTGAGCTGTGCAAATGAAGCCACATGTGCAGGTGTTACTTTCAAAAAATATCTTTTTTGTTCAAGACTTCTCACTTTGAAAAGTCTTAGAGCTTATCAACTGGGTTTCTGACTGAGGCACCTGCTTGCCTAAAAGGTACACAAACAGAGCAGCAGTCCAGTTTCTGAAAATGCAGGTAACAGGGTATCCATCTTGCATTTAAGGAATATTTGTACTTAGAGAGATTGTGTTGTGGTAAGAAACTTCTTGATGCACTCTAAGGAGTACCCATAGGGAAGTTTAAGAAGTTTTGCTACCATATGAGTTGCTGTTGGCCTTAATGCCATAGGAAGTGTTCTGTGTTGCTGTGTTACACAGTGTGCAGGTGTTAAAATTAAGAACATGTTTCTTCTATTACCCTTTCAGATTTAAATTGTATTTACATAGGAACCAATGCACAGACTTTTTTTTTTTTGTGGCAGTCAGTATAATGGTAGGACTTCATGCACTGAATTTATAAAAGCCATGATCTTATCATAAATTGATATGAATTCTTATTTTGAACTGTCCTGACCTAGTCAATTCTGTGTTGTAAAACAACTTTTCTTTTACACTCCACAGGTTTTAAATGCTATGTTAAAAGAAGTATGTACAGCATTACTGGAAGCTGATGTTAATATTAAACTTGTGAAGCAACTCAGAGAAAATGTCAAGTAAGTGAAATAATCAAAATGCATTTAACTTCTGATGTTTTGTCATGGTTTAACCCCAGGCAGCAGCCAACAACTATGCAGCCACTCACCCTCCCTCCCTGTTGCATCCTCCGCCCTGGTGGAATGGGGAGGAGAAACAAAAGTAAAATATATAGGTTGAGATAAGAACAGTTTAATACTTGAGAACAAAATGAGATAAAATACTAATGGGTAATAAAAGAAAAACACCAAAGCCAACAAAACAAAATCAGTAATGCACAATACAATTGCTCACCACCCATGGACTGATGCCAAACGCTGTTCCTGAACCCGGATCGGCCTCCCCTCTGGGAATTTCTCCCCCAGTTTATGTACTGGGCACAATGTTCTGTGGTGTGGAATATCCTTTTGGCTAGTTCAGGTCACCTGTCCTGGCTGTGCTCCCTTCCTATTTCTTTTGTGTACCTTCTCACTGGCAGAACGTGAGACATAAGAAAGAAAACGTCCTTGATTTAAGATAAACACAGCCTAGCAGAAACCAAAACATCAGTGTGTTATAAACCTTATTCTCACTCTGAATCCAAACACAGCACTGTACCAGCTCCTGAGAAGAAATTAACTCCATCCCAGCTGAAACCAGCACATTTGTAGAAGTTATAATTTGAGGTTACATAAGAATAACTTATTTGAAGCTTTATATGGGGTTTTTTTAGACACACCCAGTTTGCCTTTAATGGGAAAATATGCATTGAACTAAATGTTTGGCCAGTTTCACCAAAAGAATCTTTGTCAAGTTCAGCCAGTTATTGCTGTTATAGGCTTGTTTCAAAAAAAAAGCTGTTGCTGTCATCACTTGAGTTGTATGATAAACAAGTTCTTCATTACTTCCTAGACACCTCATCTTCACACATTCAGTGCTGAATATAAATAGGTCTGTGTGTGACCAGTACTGATACATTGCCTATTTTCAGATGTGTAATTCAAGTAAATGCAAGTCTGAAAGACACAAGTATTTTAGAAACCTCTTTTTGTCCTCCATACAGAAATAATCTTTCCAGTGCACGTCTCAAATACTTCCTATCTGAAAACTCAAAACAAATCAGGGTGCTGTTGCAGTTCAAAAAAGGTGGTTTATTACTAGGTTTAAGTGATGCTTTAAGTTATGCTAGTGTTTCATGGTTTTCTTAAACTCAGGTCTGCAATTGATCTTGAAGAAATGGCATCCGGCCTTAACAAAAGAAAAATGATTCAGCATGCAGTCTTTAAGGAGCTTGTTAAGGTAGGACTTCAAAATTCTGTATTGCGTCACTTTTCTTGTACAGCCTAGGTTGTGGGAGCAGTGCAGCAGCAAGCCAGGCTTTTGAGCTGTTACCTGCAGTTATGCTTTCTGTTGTAAGGCTTCTTACTATTGCAGGCAGTAAGATTGAGACTGCTTCCTGGGCAGCTCTCAAACTAATTTCAGTTTATGCTTGAAGTTCAACTGTTCTTACTCTTCAATTGCAATGTAAAGACAAAGTAAGTACTACTTAAAAGAAAGTACTACTAGCTTCTGGGCTGTCATTGGTTGTCCCAGAAACACACCTTCCCTACCCTCGTGAAGATTTGTTCAGACAATACTTTTAAGTCTTGGAAATAGTGTTAAGTAACAACCTAGCAGTTCATGGCAGCATTTCTCATTAATCTGCCTGCTTGGTTAAATCACTATCTGGGTATCAGTATTCTGCCCTCTTTCACTTAACAGTATAGTCTTTTGTTCATCTGTAGCCCGTGCCCAGCCATATGATGGATCTCAGGGGAGTGTATCTACCTTCTACTCCTTTGGGAAGTGAGACAACAACCCGAAAAAGCCTTCAATGCTGTAGGATTCTCACTGGCAGAAGCCCATCCTGAGCAGTGCTGTGGGGTGGAGGTCTTATTTCTGTGTTGGTTATTAGCCTTGTGCCATATATATAGGCCACCCTGACTGTGGTGCTTGGTGTTAGAAAGAAATTAATGCTATTACAGTGTTCTGCAATATTATTATATTGCAGAAGTATTATACTATAGGTATCTTGTACAGGCTCTTCACTGTAAATCATCAAAATTCTAAGCCAAATTAAGACTAGAATATGCAAAAATTGTTTTTCTTCATTGTGTATGGAACCAGGCATCTAACATGACTGTCATACCAACTATTTTCTGCTTTTGAAATTCTGTTCTGCTACATATATTACACTTTGTTCTTTAGCTTGTAGATCCTGGAGTCAAAGCCTGGACACCTACCAAAGGAAAACAGAATATTATAATGTTTGTTGGTTTGCAAGGAAGTGGTAAAACAACAACTTGTTCAAAGGTAAAGTGTAATGAAACTGTTTGCATGGGTTTTAGTTTGTTGTTTGGTTTTTTTTGGGGAGGTGGTGGTCATTTGACTCCTTAGATAGGATTTGCTTGTGATCTGTGCTGTTTCTACTAATAGGAAAGCACTAGCTCACTACCATGTGGAGATATTTTTGCAGAGGGGTTTCTGAGATGAGATCAGTGTCCAAAATAATATTCTTTTGGGGTAGTTTATGGTTTGTAGGACTTCAATATTTTTTAAGGCTAAACTTGTGATGAAACAATACTGTATATGGAGAAGAACGATTCTTTCTGTTCTCCTTCTGCTTGGTTGCTGTGTGGAGTTAAACCATGACACTGTTCTTCACTGCCTAGGTTTAAGACTAGTACTATAAATGGAACCTATCTCTTTCTTTTCCTGCTTAATTGGCAAAATCAGTGGAATTTGGCCTTTGTATTAGATGCCTCAGTTAAGTGGGTGGTGTGAAATGTCTTCCAGCTCTGGATTCATAGAGGAAATTTGCATTTATATTTTTTTAAGGCTAAAAAAAGAATGCTCTGAATAAACACTTCACAGAATCACAGAATGGATAAGGTTGGAAGGCACCACAGTGGGTCATCTGATCCAATCTCTGTGCTCGGAGTCATCCTAGAGCATGTTGCACAAGATTGTGTCCAGACAGTTCTGGAATATCTCCAGTGAGGGAGAATCCACAATCTCTCTGGTTAGTCTGTTCCAGTGCACAGTCACTCCCACAGTAATGTTTTCCTCATGTTCAGGTGGAACTTCCTGTGCATCAGTTTCTGCCCATTGCCTCTTGACCTATTGCTTGACACCCCTGAGAAGAGCCTGGGCACTTCCCCTTGACACCCTCCCTTCAGATACTTACATGCACTGATGAGGTCCCCCCTCATACTTGTCTCTTCCTGAGGCTAAACAGGCCTAGCTCCCTCAGCCTTTCCTCCCCTGCAAGAGAGATGCTCCAGTCCCTTAATCATCTTCATAACCCTCCACTGGACCTGCTCCAGGAGATCCATATCTGTCTTTTACTGAGGAGCCCAGAACTGGACACAGCACCCCAGATGTGGCCTCACAAGGGCTGAGTAGAGGGGAAGAATCACCTCCCTCAGCCTGCTGGCAATGCTTTTCCTAATGTACCCCGGGATACCATTGGCCTTCTTGGCCACAAGGGCACATTGCTGGCTCATGCACAGCTTGTTGTCCACCAGGACCCCCAGGTCCTTCTCTGCAGAGCTCCTCTCTCCAGCAGGGTAGTGCCCAGCCTGTACCAATGCCTGGAGTTACTCAGTTTATGCTGTGGTAAAAGGACAAAAAGTAACAGGCCAGAAATTACTATTTTTCCAGTTCAGAAGCTTTTTGTACTTTTATATTATTACAGTTACATTTCAAATATATGATTTCAGGTTAGCATAGAGATTAATTAAGCATTTAAAAACATGCTAATCTGCAATTCTAAATGAAACATACATCCAGTTCCCCTACCAGCTTGCACTTCATCCAAGATGAAATCAGTTTCCTTGTCTTCCCTGGTATTTTGACATGTGCTCAAGCTAAATCAACCATGCTAAGAAGTAGGTGCTTTTGTATTTGTCCTCACACACAGGCAGACCCTCAAAGCCCAGGACAGACTTTCATTCACTTTGCCAGCATCTCTGGCAGAAGTTTGTGCTCCCAGGGTGCTACTGTCTCTTCACCTGTCCGTGTAGTTGTTTCATCATACAAGGCAATCAGGTTGGTGACTCCATGCTGACTACTCCTATCACCTTCTTGTCATCCGTGTGGAGAGAGATGGCCTCCAGAATGAAGCGCTCCCTGACCTTTCCAGGGATTGAGTGGGGCTAACTGGCTGATATTTCCCTGGGTCCTCTTTCTTGCCCTTTTTGAAGATCAGGGTGGCATTTGCTTGCTTCCAGTCCTCAGGCCCCTCTCCTGATCACCATGACCTTTCAGGGATGATTGTGAGTGGCCTTGATATGCTGTCTGCCAGCTCTCTCAGCACTCGTGGGTGCATCTTGTCTAGGCCCATGGACTTGTGGATGTTAAGTTTGCATTGGTGTTGTCTAACCCAGACTTGATTCACCAAGGGAAAGTCTTCCTTCCAGTGTTCCTTTACCCTGGTCTCCTGGATCAAAGATCCCCAAAGCAAGAATGCTTTCTTTGCATTGGTCTTCACTGACCAATGCAAAGAAAGCATTCAATAACTACCTTCTCCATGTCCCCTGTTACAAGGTTCCTCCCTCCATTTAGTAACAGGCCCACTTTATCCGTAGTTTTCCTTTTGTTACTGATGTATTTGAAGAAGCTCTTCTTGTTGTCCTTGACATCCTTGGCCAGATTTAATTCCAGATAGGCCTTGGCCTTCCTAGTCTCATTTCTGCTTACTCTGACAGCCTATCTATGTTCATTCCAAGTAGCTTGAATGATTTCAGAAGACTTTCTTAGTGCTTCTCTAGGTGAATGTTTGGCAGTCTGTCTTTGGTCTGTGTTTGTGAATGTACATTGTACCAGTGAAACTGAGTGTTAAAAGTTAAGGATTCTATCAACCACTTTAAAAACATGTCCTTGCAATGGAAATATCTTTTTCTTTTGGAAGTACAGAAACAAAGTGTTGTACAGGTTGTAGCTATTACAGTACTTGACACTGAAGTACTTAGTGCTTTGGGTAGTTTCTAAATGCTAGTCCTATCTGCAGTATTAACAGTGAGCAGAATCCAGGAGTTAGTGAAATGGGAACTTGGGTTATTTGTAATCATTCCTAGTTCAGGAAAACTGAAATCAGAAGCAGAATCAAGCAGCTGTTTTCATCTTGCCATTAATAATTGTTTGTATAATGTCATTTCTAAATAATGGTTGTGCTAGCATTTGATACTTGCCCAGTGTTACTAGCTGGCCTCAGTTGTAGGAATGCTGACTTGACTCTGGCATAACAGCTTGTGAGTCACTGAAGTACATACATAGAGGACACAAAGTCCTGCTGACACGACACTGCGTAACTACTTGTTTTGGATTTCTCTTCACAGTTAGCATATTTCTATCAGAGGAAAGGCTGGAAGACTTGTTTAATATGTGCAGACACGTATAGAGCAGGTAATACTTAAATAATGTGGTTCTCTGTCTGTAGTATTTACAGATTTTCTTTAGTCCCTTGACTATACCTGTCTTACAGGTGCTTTTGACCAGTTAAAGCAGAATGCCACAAAAGCAAGAATTCCCTTTTATGGGAGGTAAGCATCTTTCAGAATCAGTTTGGAGAACAGTTCAACTCCAGCGATGTATTGTTCTTTATTGAACGTCTTGCACTAAGCCTCGGTCAGTTGTGTCTGATTACTTAGTATAATATTTTCTCTGATCAGATGAAAATTCTGCCTAATTCAGTATACTGACTGCCAGGAGTAGCAGGTAGGGATTGTGGAAGAAGAAATCAGATGTCCATGATTACTCCCTCTAATCTTCTCTCCATGTATAGCAGTTCGTAAGCTTTTACCAGACATACTCAGATTTTCAGGAAGTATCTTAGAGATCACAGGATGTTATTTTTGTATACCTAATTTGAATTGCCAAGCAGAGGCAGCACTGGACCTAAAATACCTTTTATAAAGCAGTAAATAACTTTTCCCTAAGCTTCACTGGAGGTGCACTGTCTAGGTGCTCAGTTAAATTTTATTCCAGAAAAGGGGTAATAGAGCTTAGTGCAACTTTCAGCAGGTGAGACAGACAGTCCTTTGTGCTTCAGTTCACTGAATAGTAAGGGCTTAGGAAGGCATATTTTGAACCAATTTTTCCTTGACATAAGACAAATTCCCTCTTGAAATCCAGATAGATTTATAGTTAAGGAATTTATAGTCAAGTGATGAAATTTTGTATTAGTTTATTTGGGAACAAAGTATTGCACATCTATATGTATATGTTTCTCTTTGTGATCAGTTATACAGAAATGGATCCTGTAATTATTGCCTCAGAAGGTGTTGAGAAATTTAAGAATGAAAACTTTGAAATAATCATTGTTGATACAAGTGGACGTCACAAACAAGAAGACTCTTTGTTTGAAGAGATGTTACAAGTTGCTAATGCCATAGTGAGTCTGGAGAAGTACAGTAACTTCTGTTATAGTCACTTCACTACAATGGATTTCTCTTTGTCCTAATGTGTTGTGTAGATCTTGCTTTAACTCCTAGATTGTATTATAAATTACAAACAGATGTGAGTAAACAAGGGCTGAATGACCCGTGCTTGGTTAGTTTTGTGTCAGTTTTAATTCTTATATCTGTAATTCAGGGATGCTTGCATGTCACTAGACT
>NW_008660318.1:11414-20606 GCF_000695815.1 Acanthisitta chloris
TTTTAATTGAGAAACTAGATAAAAGAAACAGTCTGATCTGGTTTCCTGTAACTGTGAATACTAAACATTGTGTGATTGTCACTAATAATTGCCCTGAAACAGGGAAGATGATTGGATACCTTTAAACAGTTTTGATATGTTAATGAAGCTCGTGGTTTTTGCATGAGTTCAGAGAGTCTGGCCCTTTGTTTGACTCTGTGGTCTTGCATGACAATATGACACTTCCCACACAATTCTTGATAATGGCTAACTTGTTTTCAGAGGAATGGATGTCTTAGATATCATAATGTAAAACCAAAAGGAAGATTTTTGTCATTAATTGCTTGTAGATACTAATTAGCTTATTGGCTCAGCATATTGGCTAAAATCACTCAAAACACAAGTGATAACCACAAATCTATTAAATTGTAATGTTCTGGGTTGTAGATAAATCTTCAGTGTAGTCATACAGCATCAGTGTTTGCAAATGGTCCTTGTTCATAAAACAATTGTTGTTTTGAACTGCACAGCCCTTACGTACTCATTGCAGTAACCTCTGCTACTGAACATAATACATGAACATAATACATGAACACTCTTTAGAAAAGCAGGAAATGATTGTTTTGTCTATTCTCATTTCTCCTAGCAACCAGATAACATTGTTTATGTGATGGATGCTTCCATTGGCCAAGCTTGTGAAGCTCAAGCTAAAGCGTTCAAAGATAAAGTAGATGTAGCTTCTGTTATTGTTACTAAACTTGATGGACATGCAAAAGGAGGTGGAGCGCTTAGTGCGTAAGTATTGACATAAGTGTCCAACATCTGGCCATGCACAGACAGTCAGGAAATGTTAGTGTCTCTCAAACATGTTTTGTGAAAGTGTCACTGTCACACTGCACAGAATCTGAGATTTAAACCAGTAACACTTAGATTGTTACCCTTCTCCTGGTGGATGGGATCACCCATTTACATTTGTCATCAGAATCAGGTATTATGATGTACTTTCAGTACACTAGTGTGTATTGTCACATGTCAGACTTCTGTCTGCTGAAAACAGCATCAAGCAATTTTCATTGCATAGCAGGTGTTTTTCCAAAAAGATAAATTTTGGTCTTAACAGATACGGCTTACCTGAAGAGTTCTGCCTCTCATTTAATGCCCAAGATTTTTTTCCAAAAGGGGAAACACCCTAGCTACTCATATAGCTAGTGGCCTTAAAACTGGGGTGCAAATCAAAATTCTGGATTGCCAGTGTTCAGCAACTTGATAAAAAGTTGTCTGCAGTCAGAGTTTCCTGAATTCCATTCTCATTGGACTTCCCATGTGCTGTATCTTGGCATTGACTGGACGATACTGCATTTTATCTTCAGCCTCATATGATAGCTCCAGCTGTATTTCAGTGATACAGCTCATATAGAGCAGAGATGATTTGTCAAAACTGTCAGAAGTCAGCTGACACTGACTTAGTAAATCCCTGTCTGACTTTGATCTTAAGTGTTAGAGTTCTTACACTGCCCTATGTATTTTGCTTTATTTGTAGTGCAGCGATGGAAAACTAAACTTAAGCTTTTGGTACTTTCATTTTGCTCTTGTTCTAGTTGTCATGTGCTTGTAGCATTAAGTGTGCTGTGTTTGCTCTGCTTTCTGTGGACTGGAAGCTGAGTTCATCTAAAAGTCAGTGCCAGTGATTGATGAAAAGGTTCTGATTTTTTACATCTAAGTTTTCTTTCCTGTGTTGAAAATGAGTTTGTCTGTTATATGAGGTGCCGTGTAGAAAATGTGGTCAATGCTTGTCTCGTCTGACCCCCCAGTGTTATGATAAAATGGAGATGATTTTTCTCTCTCTCAAGTTTCTTAAACTCAGCAATGAAAATAAGCAACTTCTGTTTCTCTTGGTAATTTTTTTCAAAGCAGAGTTTGTATTTTACAAAGTACTAATTAGACAAAATCTTGTTAACTATTCTTAGCTACACATGCAAATGTGTTTTCATTAATGATTTGAGGAGTAAGACATACTTCAGAGGGGATACCGAGGATACTTCAGAGATAGTGCTGATGATGCCTAGCTGAGTATGTTAATAGATGGCACTAAAAATGGATGGTTTTTGAGAGGCCATTTCATAAAATCTGTTTTACTGCAGAGTTGCTGCCACAAAGAGTCCTATTATTTTTATTGGAACTGGCGAACACATAGATGACTTTGAACCCTTTAAGACACAGCCTTTCATCAGCAAGCTGCTTGGTATGTACTGTGTACAGCTGTACTTAAAAGATACTTTGAGTTGGATAATGGAAAGTCAAAGTGCAGTTTTTGTAATGTTAACTTCAGAGCTGTTTTCTTTTTCCAGGTATGGGTGATATTGAAGGATTGATAGATAAAGTAAATGAGTTAAAGTTGGATGATAATGAAGCACTCATAGAAAAGCTAAAACATGGTAAGTTATTCCCATGGCCTGAATAGTGGATGCAGATTCTCTGAGAGTTCACTGGGTTATTTTGTGCTCGTGTGACTTCTGCTAACTTTTTCTTTGTTATTGTACTTCAGGTCAATTTACGTTACGAGATATGTATGAACAATTCCAAAACATCATGAAAATGGGACCATTCAGTCAGATCTTGGTTAGTTATCCAAAAAAGACCTTTCTTTTACTGGATTTTTCCTTTATATTTGACAAACTTTGGTAAACTTAAAACTCTTTATTGAGGCTGCTGTTATAGTCTATGCCATATGTTTTTCAAAAAGGTGAAATTATTTGCCTACTCTGATTCATAACTACTGAACTAAAAGTTGCTGCCTACCTTTCTGGCTGCTAAAAGTCAGCTTTGCCTATTCTGACACAGCTTTTGTCTTCCATTTTATAAAACAAGGGCATGATCCCTGGTTTTGGAACTGACTTCATGAGTAAAGGCAATGAACAGGAATCAATGGCAAGGCTAAAGAAACTGATGACCATAATGGACAGTATGAATGATCAAGGTAAAACCACTGTCACCCACTATTTTTCTTCCTCTGTGGTTGAACAAGCTTATTTAGAGAGATCTTTCTGGAACCAAAAAGACACAGGGCAACATCTACAGTGACAGAAAATGACAAGAAATACTTAACACTCTTAGAAATGGCAGGGAATACACGTGCCTCAAACTTTCTGAATAAGAATAAATATTTGGAGATACCTTGATGATTGCCTATTGCTGCTTTGTCTCGTGTAGAGTAAGTAGGATTTTGAAGCATTGTCTTGGAAATGAATGTATTTTTATTTTTCATGTTGTAACTGTTCTTAAGTTACTAATGCTATACTTGCAAATTTAAAACTATGTTAGTCTTTAATCTGTCTTTCTTCCTACCCACCCTTAAATTTATGTGGTGACACAGCCTGGTCTCTGGAATGCAAAGTGTTGTTTCTAATCTACTTGTAACTCCTGAAGAAGTATGCTCTTACCCTTGTGCTAAACCCATTAATGTGGCTTAAGACCAAGTATGTTGAGAGTATAATTCATTCAGGCAACTTTTCTGTCATGGTGATTAACATATGAACATAACAGCTTTGTAGTATTACTTCCTAGAATATTATATCTCAATTATTTATGTAAAATTATGCATTGTCACTTCTAAAACTAGGTTTTTGTTCCCTAGCTCAAAACTAAATTACCAACAGTGAGAACAGGTTTGCTACCAACTGTAACAGATTTTGATGTCAGTAACTTAATGGATTTTTCTTTTCCACTCTGTAATTGCAGAACTTGACAGTACAGATGGTGCCAAAGTTTTCAGTAAGCAGCCAGGAAGAATCCAAAGAGTAGCAAGAGGTTCAGGTGTTTCTACCAGAGATGTTCAGGAGCTTTTGACCCAATACACTAAGTTTGCACAGATGGTGAAAAAGATGGGAGGCATCAAAGGGCTTTTCAAAGGTAAAAAACCAAAACACCACCCAAACATTTATTAACTCACTGGGGAGGTCACTTGATGAATGAACACAGAGGAAATGTGAAAACATTGATTAGGGAGAGGAGAAAGTGAGTTGTACTTCACTCGTTTTCATGATGCTTGAAAACTCTCTTATGTAACTGGTAAGAGCTGCAGTGTTCTTCTGGCACTAATCTGTAACTTAGCAGGGAAAGTTACTGTATTTCTATTCATGTCGACTTGTTTACTACTGCAGTTTTAACACTTCAGCCTGTTATTGTAGGGTGCAGGGACTGTTGATCCTTAAAGTACTTTTAAGTGGCTGATGCTGTAACTTCTGATCAAATGGATTTGAATCTAGAATTAGGGTTAAAATTCAGATTTATTTTTAGCCCCATGTATTAATCCACTTTCTTACAATCGCTCCTTTTTTTTCAGGCGGTGATATGTCAAAGAATGTAAACCCATCTCAGCTGGCCAAACTGAACCAACAGATGGCGAAGATGATGGATCCAAGAGTTCTTCATCACATGGGTATGTGCTGACTTTTTATAGCTTCAAGAGAGGACTGCCAGTTATGGTGGAGAATTTGAAATATAGCAGTGAGGAATCAGAAAGTTTAGTCCCAATGCTTTTCACTTACCAGTGCTTAATTTAATATTTTTGTTCGGATTCAGCTCTCAAAATGAGCATTTGGAATGGTGTCTGGAAATAGTAATGTGATGGCTTGAGAGATGACTGTGGTAAAGCAAATCTATTCCTAGACTTCCCTTCTCTTCTCTTCGAAGCTTTGCCTCAAGTAATTAAATTTGACAAGTGCAGCTTTAAATAAACACTGCCATACCAAACCCTTACTAATTGATAATGGTCATTCTTAAAGGTTTTTTCTTTTGTCTAGTTCTTAATGCACAGGTCATCTTAAAACCTACTGCAAGCCTGGGATTTTGCAGGCCTTTCTGTAATTACTCAGTTCTTTATTTTCAATAGCCATTTGAACCTAGCTTTGCTGTCTTGGGCTCCTGCCTTTGTATAGTACTGGAATAGTGTGTGCACTGTGATGAGCTGTGCTTCAGAGGTAATTATCACATCCATGTTCTCATTTCTTCTTTGCAGGTGGCATGGCTGGTTTGCAGTCAATGATGAGACAATTTCAACAAGGTGCTGCTGGGAATATGAAAGGCATGATGGGATTCAATAATATGTAAAGAAGCCTTATTACAAATGGACTTGGTTGACTCTTCATTGCAACTTCAGTGAAAGAATTTGCTTTCTTCCTTTTTACAGTGATGGGGGAGTGGTCTTTTGAAATCTTATCCAGGCTTCTCAGTTTCTACATCTAATTTCTGAAAACTATTTTTGCTTAAATTAGTTCCTCTCCACTACTAACTGATGGCACAAAGAGTAATTCAATTTAATAAAACAAAATCATGATGTAAAATTTTAATATTTAGAGACACTTTTTAATTGTTTACATCAAATGGCAGCCATTATATTTGTAAACAACCCTGATCTTTGGTTATAGTAACATAAAATGTCACAAATATACTGTAAAATAAAATTTAAGTGGTTATAAACAAGGGAATGGCCAGGTTCTTCAGTTCTTTCTGACTCTCCTTTATCAGTAGGTAATGAGCTGATTTCCTTAGTTTGATTTGCTTCTAAAGACTTTTGTAACTCATGTTTGGCATAGATACTGTAAGAATAGTTCAGTACCTGAAAACATGCTGTTGGTGCTCAGGTGTGGAGCATTTTTAGAAGGTGGATGTGCTGTGCGCAGGTTTGTACAAATCATTATTTTGCTGAATTTTGTCATTCTGTCCCTACTCACAAAGAATGAACCGACTGAGAAAATACAGGTATGTAGATATCAAAGTATCTCATCTACTGAAGATAATTTTCATATAAGGCTGATTAAGCCCTTCTCTTGTTATGAAGATAATTTCTAATGCATACGAGGTGGAATTCTGTGCTGGTACTGAACTTTAAAACAGAGATAGCTGTATCTAACAACATTTCACTCTAACTCGGCTCCAATCCGACCTTAATTTCCTGTAGCATTTCTTCTTTAGTATTTCAGTTTACTCTGTTGGTCTCAAAAGGGCAGAATTTACAGGCACACTTCAGAGACTAGGCAGACTACATGAATCTTGAAATTCAACATAGATCTTGGCATATATGGTAAGATCTTTTACCCTTCTCTTAAGGCAAGAGGGTATATTATTAATTTTAATATCCTGCAGAGCGCTTGGTATGTAAATGGACACCCATCTGTTGCTTAGGTAGGTTAAATGCAGTAATTAAACCAAGTGTGTCCCTCTGTCAGTTCTTTGAGAAGGTGGCAGCTAACATAGTTCATAATGTGAAACTGTCAGCCAAGTTACAGCACACCTTATGTTTTATTAGCATAAGAGCATCATTTCCTCTATAAGCTATTGACTATCTTAGCATGATTAGTGGTACATGTGTTCAGTGTATGGAGGATGCTGAAAAATCTTCTGGTATGCCTTTCACCTAATGCACTGCATTTTATGCATAGCATTAAGGATAGCAAAAAAGACCAGTTAGGTTGGATCTTATTATTTGGAGAAGACTGCGTGGAGACCTTATAGCAACTTTTCAATATCTGAAGGGCCTACAAGGGAGCCAGAGAGGGACTCCTTGTTAGGAACTGCAATGATAGGACAAGGGGTAATGGATTCAAACTGAAGGAGGGGCAGTTTAGGTCAGATATTAGAGGAAAGTTTTTTACTATAAGGGTGGTGAGACATTGGCACAGGTTGCCCAGGGATGTGGTGGCTGCCCCGACCCTGGCAGTGTTCAAGCCCAGGTTGGATGAGGCCTTGAGCAGCCTGATCTAGTGAGGAGGTGTCCCTGCCCATGGCAGGGAGGGTTGGGGCTAGATGATCTGTAAAGTCCATTCCAACCCTTAAATTCTATGATTTAAATAGAAGTATGAGGCCTTGCATATCACCAGCTTGTAGAGGCTGTCCTTGGTGGCTGAAGTGGTGTGTGTTTACTAAAACCTGATCTTTAGTATTTTCTATTCTTGAGTTGTACAAACCAATGCAATGTACAAAACCATGCAGAAAAGTGTCAAATCTTGATTTGGAATGCAGTGGGTAGGGGAGAGTGGATAGTTAAATGCTTTTGATGGAAACCAAACATGAATAGGCATATTGAGGATGAACAGTGAAGCACTGTGCTTCAGGACAGGCTCAGACTGTCGAGTTAGCAACAATTAACTCTCTATTGTCAATTTGTTGCATGCATTTAGTTTTAGCTTTTAGTTCACCAAACTACTAACACTTCTACCAGATAGGAAGAGAGCTGTCACTAGTTGCATGTCAGCAGAGCCAAGGGCAAGTTCAGAAAGCCTTTCCTTTAAAGCACAGGGTGTGTCAATTGTTATTCCTATATGCTGGAATGAACAAAGAGTGTATATGGCTCTTACCTTAACAAGCCAGGTAGCAAATACTTTGGAGCCTGCTTAGAAAAGTTGCCTGGGGATCTCAAGTCTGAAAAAACCTGTTCATGTTGGAGGCACTTAGATGGAGAGTTCAGGAGTACAGGAGCACTTAAAAAATTTTATCATAGCTTTATAAGAGAATAATTTTAGATATTCTGGGATTTATTTTTTTTGTATATATTTGTGGATGCTGCAGAGCACAAAGTATGGAAGGAAACCCTAAAGTTGGTGCAAGAGAACAGAAGCTATCATGTTTTCTCAGTTAGGTATTCTGAATTGGTGGCTTGCAAGGTCTCTCCTAGTTTGATCCAATTAAAACATTTGGCAAGTGTGTAACAAATCTCCCAGCACCATTTTCTTGCATTAGGTTTTTTGTACTCATCCCCCACAGGGTCTCAGAAATGTCTGCAGAGAAGTCTTTTTTCTGGCATACAAGAACCCTGAAGAGCTAGAGGCAAAACTCACTGGAAGTGCTTAGATGACTGAGGTCTCTTCCTGTCTAACTGAAAGCTGCTGCTGCTGCTGTCAGACAAGCTGTTGTCTGGGCTGTTTGAACTCAGTCTGCTGCTGAGCAGCCTGCTAAAAGGAAACGGTTATGATGGGCAATAGCTATGTGATAGGAGCTGGACAATTAACTATTACTGCACACAAATAGCAATGAGTTTATTTATTAAGTCTTTACCTTTCCACAGGTCTTTCAGTATTGACATGTGCTACATTTATTAAGCTTGTCTAAGTTGCTAATGCCAGTGGTTCTGGGAGGTGAAAGATGAAGTTCAGTGTTACTGTACAGCTGCTATAATCAACAGTAGAGGCAAAGGAAAGCAAGTTGTTTGATTTAATGCTGTCCTTTAGGAGCTGTTGCCCTATTTCAACCAGTCCAGATTGTAGACTGTACTATGGGCAAGAAATAGTTATGTATCCTAACATTAGTTTCTTTGCAACTTTAAGTAATATATGTTTAATACTTAAAGCAGATGCTCAGCCCAATAGTGTCTAAAATGATACTCTAACTTTTCATTCAGTGTTTCTGTAGTCATACATTCAGAATTGTGCATTCTGTCAGCCCTTTTCACAGAGGAACATTTTCTGCCTTACGCTAGTAAGATTGTTAGCTTAATACTTTACTTGGGTTTTTAATGTGTTATGGGCTTTTGGTAATGATTTGATAATATGACTAAGAAAGTGTGCAAGAGCCCTAAGTGCTGCACACTGTAATTTTTTTGGAAGCATTCTTGATGCAGGATTGAAGGATGGCTCTTGCTGTCGTGTGTGTGTTACAGCCATTGCTTCTGACCTTCAAAAAATAGGACTACTCCTTCCTCAGTTTCATAAAAAGGATGTTTCAAATGCTTCCACCTTCCGTTGTTTTCACTAGTCGTGGACATTGGCTGATGTCCCTTCTGCCGAGGTCAGCCCTGGTGCTCCTTTCAGGCTGGGCCATGAGGTGCAGCACGGCAGCCTTGGCGCAGACATGGGGGAGAAGAGCTCCCAGCTCTGTGCTGCAGCAGCTGAGCAAACCTATCACCCGGCGAAGGCTGTTTCCCTGCCTGCTGGCAATGTATGTTCTTTTCCCACCCAGATGCAGCTCAGGTTTGTGTGTCTTAGTGTTTTGTCCTTCATAAAGCACTGAATGGCCTGGTACTGGATGGCTGAGCAAAGCTGGAGAGGAGAACCACGAAATACAGTCAAGAGGACCTTCACGTGTTTCTTAAAATAGTCTACTACTTTGCAGGTTTTTACAGTATTTTGGGAAGATGACGTGGGTGTTGCCCCTCAGCGCAGAGGGCTATGCTTCCTCCCGTGTGGGCTGAGGTGTGCCCGGCAGGCTCCGGCCCCGCGG
>NW_008660319.1:0-1817 GCF_000695815.1 Acanthisitta chloris
TGACGCCGGCCCCATTTCCTCTCCCCGCGGGGCCCCTCGCAGCTCTCCAGCAGGACCCCCCAGTGCCCTGCACTCCGGGTCTGCTGGAAGGAGCTGCACCACTCCCCACCCGAGGCACTGGCTCCCGCTGTGGTTCACGGGGTGTCCCCAGGGCCTCGGGAGGAGCAGTGGGAGACCAAATGATGAGCTCCGTAGAGACTGCTATAAATAAACACAGATCCATATGGATCCTATTTCCTCTCCTGGCCAGCACTCGCACTCAGCAGGAGCTGCCTCGTGGGTCCCAGGGCCTGGATGGAGCAGCTGATGCCACCAGTGGTCCCGCCGTGCCAGCAGCCGCCCCGCGCGGCACGCGCCGGGCACTGATTAGATACGTGCCTGCAATCGGGCTAATCGCCCAAACGAGCTTCCCGAGGACCACAGAGCCAGGCTGGGGCCGTGTTCTTATCCCACACTCAGGAGATAACCCACCGGGATACGGCTGCTCCGGAAGCAACGCAGACAGGCGTGCGGCACTCCCGCCGCACTCGGAGCCAGCCCAGGGTTTCCATCCCCTGGGGAGCAGTGAGGAGCCTCCAGCCTTCCCTGCACTCAGATAACGAGAGGGAAGTGGGATGGAAGGCTGCTAATGAGGCTCCCACTGGGTTTGCAGTGCCTGGGGGAGCCAAAGAAGGAGATGAGGGCTGGGAGTGGAACCCGCTGCTCCCCGCAGCACACCCCAAGGTCTGTGTCTGTCTCCCCACAGGGACCTGAAGAACAATCTGATCAGCACAGTCCATCCTGGTGCCTTCCTCGGCCTCCCTGAGCTGAAGCGGCTGTAAGTGCCAGCACAGCCCCCCAGGAGCACCCAGGGCTGGCCCTGGGGACAGTGGGGTGTCCCCAGCCCTGACGGCCCCTCCGCTCGCCTTGCAGGGACCTCTCCAACAACCGCATCGGCTGGCCGCGCCCGCGTCTTCCAGGGCCTCCACAACCTCCTCCGGCTGTAAGTAGCAACTTGGGGACGTCCTGGCCAGCACTGTCCTCTGGCTCCCGAGAGTGAGTGGTGTGTGCACAGCAAGGGCTTGGGAGGTGTCCCCTTGCCCAGTAGATCCCTGGTCCTCCCCATGCTGATTCTCCTCCTCTACTCTGCTCTCCTGAGACCCCACCTGGAATACTGTGTGCAGTTCTGGCGCCTTCAACACAAGAAGGACATGGAACTGTGGGAGCAAGTCCAGAGGAGGCCACCAAGTTGCTAAGAGGACTGAAGCACCTCCCTGTGAGGACAGGCTGAGGGAGTTGGGGCTGTTCAGCCTGGAGAAGAGAAGACTGTGTGGAGACCTCAAAGCAACTTGTCAATAACTGAAGGGCCTACAAGGGACTCTTTGTTAGGAACTGCAGTGATAGGACAAGGTGTAATAGGTTCAAACTGAAGGAGGGGAAGTCTAGGTTAGATATTAGAAAAAAGTTTTTCCCTGTGAGGGTGGTGAGACACTGGCACAGGTTGCCCAAGGATGTAGTGGCTGTCCCAACCCTGGTGGTGCTCAATCCAGGCTGGATGAAGCCTTGAGCAACCTGATCTAGTGAGGAGGTGTCCCTGCCCAGGGCAGGGGTTGGGACTGGATGATCTGTAAGGTCCATTCCAACCCCTAAAACTCTATGATTCTATGGTTCTATGCTACCTTTCTCTTCTGCCCCTCAGGAACATGTCTGGGAACATCTTCTCCAGCCTCCCACCTGGCGTCTTTGATGAACTTCCCTCCCTGAAAGTCGTGTGAGTTTGTGCCCTGGGATTTTGGCACCCAGGGGGGTCCCTGCTGAGGGTCTCGGGGCTGGTGGGG
>NW_008660320.1:0-879 GCF_000695815.1 Acanthisitta chloris
TGGAGAAGAAGTACTGCCGCGCGCGTGTGCTGTCCCTCAAGGGACCGTGCAGGTCCCCCCCGCGGCAGAGCCCCCGGGACGCGGGGGGACACGGGGAGGCAGCGCCGGACGCATTGTCCGAGCCCCTGTCGCAGCAGTCGCTGATCTGCCTCGAGGAGTCGGCTCCCCGCGCCGATAACGCGGCTGCGGGGCAGGACCCTTGGGAGGATTCGCCTGCTGAGCTGGTGCGGGATGAGGACAGGGCAGAGGCTCGCACGGGTAAGGGGATGTTTGGAGGTGCCAGTGAGCTGGAGAGAAACCTGTTTGGGTTTGCACAGAGAGGGTTTAATTGTCAGAAGTCAAAGGGAGCTGCATGCTTGTGTCTGATAAGCAGCTGAGGATTCCATTTGGGTACCTGTGTTCTCTTTGGGTACCGGGATTCTGTTTGGGTGCTTTTGTTCTCTCTGGGTTCCTGAATTCCTGGGTCTTTTTTGGGTACCTGGAGTCATCTTATGCCTAAATGAAATATTAAACCAGAAAAGACATCTCTTTCCATTTAAAACAAACCCAAAAAGCACCACAAAGGAATTCCAGCCCTCAATTCTGACCTGACACAAGATTCCTGCCTGTCACTTATCAACTCTGTCCAACACAGCTGCTATGTTTGAATGTCTTATCTGCTGTGTTTGGAAACTTCTGATCTCTGTTCGGTAAATTACTGTGTTTATGCCACTGAATCATATTCCACTGCTGTGGAATGCTGCCCTTGCACTGAATGCTGAAAGGACTTGAGAACTGTATTTCTCTTAATATTTTATTATCTTTTGTCATCTCTGTGGAATTAACTTTAATATGTTAAGAATGGCCTTTCTTGGTAGAATTTGCCTTTTAAGACACCTT
>NW_008660320.1:894-8726 GCF_000695815.1 Acanthisitta chloris
CCTGCACAGGGCCAGCTGATGGGTCTGCACTCCTTTAGAGCTGGGATTTAATACAGCAGCAGCTTTTCATGGGTGTAGGTTTTTATAGAAATAGGTTTTTGCATAAATAGTTTTTATCTAAATAGGTTTGTTCTAGAAACTGGTTTTTTTAATAGAAAACTGTTATAGGAAAGTACATCTCTTCAGTGTTTCCCTTCTGCCAGGGACAGGTGACTACAGGCAGTCTGCACTCCTTTAGAGCTGGGATTTAATACAGCAGCAGCTTTTCATGGGTGTAGGTTTTTATAGAAATAGGTTTTTGCATAAATAGTTTTTATCTAAATAGGTTTGTTCTAGAAACTGGTTTTTTTAATAGAAAACTGTTATAGGAAAGTACATCTCTTCAGTGTTTCCCTTCTGCCAGGGACAGGTGACTACAGGCAAACTATCTAACTTTTCCAGTTAAAAGAGGGTTTTTGTGGGGGGTTCTCTGTTTGTTTTTAATGGGGGAGAAAAGGGAACAGTAAATTTTGTCCTTCAGAAGTCAGAAACTGTATCAAATGAGTGTTCTGAAGTCTATCTGTTCCAGGCTGGGTTACAGTGTTACCCACCAGTATTAATCCTCTTCTCCACAGCCTCTGATGCTGGAGGTGTTGTGGGCCAGGAGCCAGGCCAGGCTGGGGACAGCCCCTCAAGATGGGACAAGGCTGACACTGGCCTGGTGGCAGGTGCTGAGTTTGAGGACGATGACTACCTGGATGTTGTCCCTCCCTCCCCTGAGGAAGAGCTGCCTCCCTTCTCCCCTTCTGTGCACAATGTTAGGTAAACCAGAGTTTGCTGCTAAACCCATCTATCTGTGGGGTGATTTGAAAAGTACCAAAAAGACCCCAAAGTCCTCATGGTTACAGATGGAGCTGGTGTCTGTTTGTCCTTTCAGGCTAGAGTTTTGCAGCTGCAATTCATGATCTGTCAAATACTGATTTTATGTCTGATGTTTGAGGTGGTTTTTGCTCCAGAAAAAGCAAAGTTGCTTTTCCTTTTGCAGTGGTAGGGAAGGAATGTCTGGAGTGAGTGTGCTCATGTTGGCACATGGGGTGAGGGACAGACTTGGGATCTACTGGGGCTCCAGGAATTTATTTACATACATCTTAAATCCTGTTGTCCTATGGAAATGCCTCAATTTACAGATATCTGTTCTCTAATGGCTCTTTCTTTGGGGATTAGCAGTATTTTCAAAGGCTCTCCTGCTCAAGGAAGGTGCTCAGCTGGCAGCACTGAGACTGGTCCAGGGAAGGTTCCCACGACACAGCCTGGAGCTGATCCCAGTGCAGGGGATGCAGGTACACCAAATGCTTGGAATTTTATGCCTCACATTTTTGGGATGGTTTGCAGCTATTTATTCTCCTGTGTAACCCAACAATATTGGCTAACAGATGGGTCTTGTCCAGACCTTCCAACTGCTGTATATCATTGGGGTGTTGTCTGATTCCAGTTCTGGGTTTGTCAGTGCCAGTCTGGGATACAGCACAGACCTCCTTTCCCAACCAAATCATTCCCAAAGTCAGCTATGGCACAGCAACTTGTGCTGTGTCCCTGCTTCCCTCTGATCCCCACAGATGCTAACATACACAGATGCATGATTAACATATATATGTGAATAATGAAAGACGAGGGGTAAAATACAGGTTTGATGAGTTCCTGCACACAGAAATAGTTTCTTTATGCAAATGGACTAAAAATCTATTCAAAGTAAATTATTTAGACTCACTTAATGCAATTGAGTGTCCCCTGGGAGAGTGCTGTCATCTTGTTACCTGCTGTAATAACAGCTGTTGTGCTGTCCTCCCTCCCTGTGCCAGGAGAAGATGTGGCCCAGCAGCTGTACAGCGTGATGGAGGCTGTCTGTGAGCTGGTGGATGCCATCCCCCTACAGGAGCTGCAGTCCCTGTCCTGTGCCAGAGCCCTGCTCCAGCACAGGGACCTCAGGTAGGCTGGAGCCAGCTCTGTGTGGAGCAGGGACGTGCCTGCAGGTGTCCCCAGCAGACTGGTGATGAGGCACGAGGGGTTTGAAGCTTAAAGTTACTGACTGAAGGGAGGAGAGAATACCCCAAATTGCTGCAAGTGTTAATGGTTGTTCTGGCAGATGGAAGAATCCAGTTCCACAGGCAGTCTGAGGCACAGGTACTCTGTGCCTTTCCTCTGGAAGGTGTCTGGTGTCAAATGCTTCTAGAGAAACAGGTGATGTGATGTGATGTGGCCTGCCAGGTGTCACTCTCAGTTCTTGTTGCTGCAGGTGTTAGATTAATATTGTCTCCCTGAGACTCACTGACTACAGGGATGGATTTCTCCTAATATCCCCGAACTTGTCAACTCTTAATGTCATTATTGCTGCCACAACCTGCTGCTTTACCTCCTGCAATGATCTGATGGCACAACACATGGACACAGTATTGGGATTTGGGATTTTGGGTTGGTTTTCTCCTGAACTGGGACAATGTGCCATTCTGTCCAGGTCAGCCCACAGCCCAGACAACTGATCTGTTTCATTTCTCATTGCTGTAGGCACACATAGTCTTGGGGAGGTACCTAAAGCCATAATTTGGTTCAAGCATGTTTTGGCATTTTTAGCTTCAGGTTTGTGCCTTAAGGATTTACTTTTTCATGCTCTCCTTTGTCTGGATCAGTTGCTTCCTTTTAGGAATTCTTTCATTTTATGTCTGAAATATTTTTCAAAGATGGTGACTCAGAGCACACTGGAACCACCATATGTGTTTAATAGCAGAGAGAGAGAACTGTTTAATGGATGTTGTACAACTTGGTAAATCATTGCTGTCACTAAATACATTTTTCCTTCTTCCTCCGTTGTCATCTCTCCCAGGAGGAAATTGCTGGCTAATTCTGCCAGTTTGAACCACAGTGGCCTGAATACTCTTCCCAGAAGCAGGAAGACTCCTGTGGGGCAGGGCCCTGGTGCCTCTCCTGGTGCTGCTCCAGGTTTTGGCCAGAGCTGGAGCTTCAGCTTGGACAGAGACTCCCTCAAATCCGTGACCCTGCTGTCGATGTGCTCTGTTCATTCCAGCAACTCTTCTGCCAAAGCAAATCAAACCTTGAATACCTCCTGTGCTTCAAAGCAAAGTGTTGTGGAGATCACCTGTCCAGGAAGTACAGTGTTGTCTTTTCCCAAGGGAAGTGGCAGCGGGGGAGGTTCCCTCAGACTCAGCCTCTGCTCTGAGCCCTCTAGCAGCAGCAGCTGGGGTGAAAGTCCGGGAGTGAGGGATGGGAAACAACCCCTGACCAGCACAGCCCTGAAAGCTCAGAGCACAGCTCCCACTGCCAGTCCTGCAGCGAACAGTTTGGGTACAAATGACCCAGATTTCGACCTGGATCACTTTGACATTGATGACTTTGATGAGGACTGGGAGAGCTCAGTGAGTGTTTCAGCTCCTGAGGCTCCATCAACACCATTGTACCAGCCCAGCAAGGAAGGTCCACCTGCCAAGTCCCTCTTGTCCAAGATCATGTCCAGAGCCCAGGGGTCTGCTGTGGGATCCAATCCTTCTGCTCCAAAGTCAAGCTTCCCGATGGCCACAAAGAACCATCCAGGTAAATTATGCTTGTGAGGATGATTCTTTCCCATCTTTGTAACCCTAAGACCAAGTAACTATTGCAGATCTCATACAGATTTCATGCAGATTGATGCCTTTTGCTTCTGTTCAAGTTTCTTTTTGCAAAGTCATCTTCTGTTTGTTTTTTTTCCTTCCAAATGATGCCAAACTTGAATGTTCCCTTGCTGTGCAGGTTGCAGGAAGCTACTAAAATTGGAAACCCTGAATGTTTCTGTGTTTTGATTAAATAATAATTCTGCAGTTGTTAATTCAAAGCTGTGCAATGGGTTTTGCTGTCTGTGCAAAGTATTCCAAAAATGGCACTTGTGGCAGCAAACCCAGTCCCTCTGGGGCACAGAGTGGGTCAGTGTCATTTGGGTTTACTGTAGGATTGGGTTGGTGAAAAGGGAGGTGAAAATCAGTCACAGAAGGGTTTGGGGTGGAAGAGACCTTAAAACCCATCTCATTGCACCCCTGCCATGGGCAGGGATACCTTTGACAAGGCCAGGTTGCATCCAGCCAGGCCTGGAACACTTCCAGGGTTGGGGCAGCCACAGCTGCTCTGGGCAACCTGTGCCAGTGCCTCAGCACCTCACAGGGCAGAATTTATCCCTGAGTTTGATGCTATAACTCACTGTAAGTACCTTGTTTTCCCTCCCAGACCCAGTGGTCCATAACCCTGCACTGGAGCGCTTCAGGGGTATGAAGTTTTCCCACTCTGAAGAAATGATGACCATATTCCACAGGAAGTTTGGATTGCACTATTTCAGGACAAACCAGCTGGAGGCCATCAATGCTGCCTTGCTGGGGGAAGATTGTTTCATCCTGATGCCCACAGGTCTGTAGCCTCAGACCTCACCTTGCTGCAGGGCCCTGGCACAGGATACAGCCCTGCAGCTCCTTCTACAAGGCCTGGGACAAACCTTTCCCTTTCTCTGTGCCCTTGTGGAGGTGCTGCTGGAATTCCGTGGCTGGAAAATTTCTGGAATGTTGTTGTACTGGGGTATTTTGAGTGAGGGGATTGAATTTCTGCCTTCTATAATAATTCATGTGGTTACCTCTCCTTATCCCAGAGGAGTCACTTCATGGCAGTCATTGCTAGAAAATTATTGTTTCCAAAAGTGCTGTAATATGGGAAGTAAGAAATATGTCACCAGACTTTTCTTGATATCCAGCACTTGCTGTGCTCTGTCTAATCCTTGTAGGAGGTGGGAAAAGCTTGTGCTACCAGTTGCCAGCCTGTGTCTCTGCTGGGGTCACTATTGTTATCTCTCCGCTGAGGTCGCTCATCATTGATCAGGTTCAGAAGCTGAAGACTTTAGATGTAAGTTCCAGCAGCTGTATTGAGTGAAACTGCAGGTAACTGGATTAGAAATCCAACATTTTACAGCAAATCTTGATTCTCTTGGATATAAACTGCAGAAATTCATTAGATAGAAGCTGTGAAAGCTACAGAAATTTGTCTGGGAAGAGCTAAATCGGATGAACTTGAGTATCTTGGCAATGTAACTGTTGGATTTATTGCTCTGTGTGTGGTGTTAGAATTGGGTTTTCCAGAGCACATGCCTGGTTCTGAGATCCTGGGAGCTGTGTTGAGTCATTTAAGCAGGAGCAGCCTGGGTCTGCATCAGGAATAGGTGCAAACAGCTCCTGAGTTAGGAAGGCTCTGGAGGTGCTAAACATCTCTGGAACAGTCATAGAGAGAAGAAATGCAGGTGCAGGAGATCACAATTTCAGAGTGGTTTGTGTTGGGAGGGTCCTGAGAGCTCATCCAGTTCCAGCCCCTGCCATGGGCAGGGACACCTTCCACTAGCCCAGAGTGCTCAGGTGTGTGTTCCCAAGATGTGTGTCCCAAGGCTGACTTCTCAGGAGCTAGTTTGTAACAAGATGTAGGACTACATTTGGAGGTTCTTCTGTTTTGCACATATGAAAACTTTCTCTCTATATATATATATATATTGAATGCAGATTGCTGCAACATACCTGACTGGTGACAGAACTGATGCTGATGCCTCAAAAATATACATGCAGTTGTCAAAGAAGGATCCTGTCATAAAGCTGCTGTATGTCACCCCTGAGAAGGTTTGTGTTTCATCTGAGCTGTGAAATCATGGGGGCAGCAAGAAGAGCATTGTGTGAGGTGTTAAAACACTGAACTTGGAGTGTTTAGGCAATTCAGCAAGATTCTGTACTGCTGTAAGTAATTTCCAGCAGTAATTAGCCAAGAATGAGAACTGAGGATGTTTATACAGTTAAATTCTTAAAACAAACCCTCCTGCCCATCCATTTCAATATATGTGGCTATATAGGAGAGTTAATCACTGTCCAGCAGCTGCTAAATCCAGACTGGTCTGAATAGGGTAATGCAGGGGAAAATATGGCACTGTCAGGGTAATGGGAGATTGTCAGAGCTTAATTACATATTGCCTTAAAAACATGTTATTGCACAGGAGCTTTGTAAGAGGGAAGTGGTAAGTGTGCTGACGACATTGCTTTCTTCAGTGTTGTCTTCCCTGACATAGGTCATTTAAATTTGCTAAAATTTACTCAGGCTGAAGGACCTCAGGATAGTGATCCCAGACCCTTGTGTGAATCCCACACCAGCTGCTTTGTTATTGGTGAAAATGCAGCTGATTGCATTCATCTTTCTGCCTCCAACTTTCCCTGTGCGGTCAGGTTTAACCGTGCGGTACAGAAGGGTTGTTGCTGTGTTCTCAGTCAGGCCAGGTGACACTTTGCCCTGTCACTTTGCTCTCTAATGCTATGGGTGTGTGCCCCAGGTGTGTGCCAGCAGCCGACTGATGTCAGCCCTGGAGAACCTCTATGACAGGAAACTCTTGGCGCGTTTTGTCATCGACGAGGCTCACTGTGTCAGCCAGGTAAAACCTCCTTCTGCCCTTTGAAAGACCGAAAGACTCAGCTGGGGCATTTTACTCTGTTACACTTCAGTGTTG
The DNA here is from genome assembly GCF_000695815.1 of Acanthisitta chloris. Classification (NCBI taxonomy): domain Eukaryota; kingdom Metazoa; phylum Chordata; class Aves; order Passeriformes; family Acanthisittidae; genus Acanthisitta; species Acanthisitta chloris. Next base: position 7,433 of record NW_008660320.1, read on the forward strand.
TTTTCCAACCAGTGGGGCCACGACTTCAGACAGGACTACAAACGCCTCAACATGCTGCGCAGAAAGTTCCGCTCGGTGCCCATGATGGCTCTCACTGCCACTGCCAACCCTCGGGTGCAGAAGGACATCCAGAACCAACTCGAGATGCTGAAACCACAAGTGTGAGTTGCCCAGCAGTTTCCTGAAGCTGTTTGTTTGTGCCACAGCAATTTTGAGTGGAAAACTTAATAAAGTAAAAAAGCATCACAGGTCCATCTGAAGTCATAGAATCATAGTATGTGAAGGGGTTGGAATGGAGCTTAGAGATCATCCAGCCCCAACCCCTGCCCTGGGCAGGGACACCTCCCACCAGAGCAGGTTGCTCAAGGCTCATCCAACCTGGCTGTGAACACTGCCAGGGTTGGGGCAGCCACAGCCTCCCTGGGCAACCTGGGACAGTGTCTCACTTGACACTCTGTAGTCCATGTGTAGCTGTACCTGATTAAATGTATACATGGAATTTAATGAGTTATAAGCAAAATATTCAAGTAAGAAATAAAAACCTTGCCACACACTTCTCTGCATGATGAAGGAACGTAACTGCGCCTGTTAGACTGATGAGCACCATGAACTGTCATCTTTCAGGTTTACAATGAGCTTCAACAGGCATAACTTGAAATACGATGTGTTGCCCAAGAAGCCAAAGAAGGTGGCGATAGACTGCTTGGAATGGATCAAAAAATACCACCCCCGTGAGTATTGAGCAGCACAGTGCCTGTAGGGCCTCTCTAGGAACCATTCCTCAGGGCAGGGAAAGCTTTTAGTGTCCTGTAACCATGACAGAGGTACAAGAAAAGCAAGTTGGAGGCAAAGTGATGTTATTGATAATGGGAATCTGATTTATAGGAATTCTGAAGTTCAGAGTTCAAGTTAAGATGTGAAAGTAAATGATGGTGATGCTCCTGAGTAATCTTTCTGGAGGCTGTCTGAGCATCATGTCTTCAGAGTATAAAGGTCATCCAATATCATACTGTTTTAATTGTGTTGGTCTGCTTATCTGTAGTTTCCCTTGAGGCTGTCTTCAGAGATTCCCACCTTTCTAGGCTTCCTTTGAAGTCCTGCAGCTCCTGCTGCTGGAATGGGACTGCCCCAAGCTCCCCTCAGAGCTCCTCCAGTGCTGTTCCTCAGATAGCATCAACTAAACTACTCTAGTTCTTGATTTATGTAGCTTTTATTCATGGGGTTTGAATCCTGAGATAGTACAGTAATGAGCAGGAAAATGTTCCTTGATTCCTCCTCACCAAGCCACCTACAA
>NW_008660320.1:8752-15258 GCF_000695815.1 Acanthisitta chloris
TAACAAATTAAGTTCTATAGTTAAGCAGTTATAGCATTACACTTAGACTTATTCCAATAGGGAATATTCCAACCTGCCAATATCTGCTTGGCAGGTTTGACTACTGAGCAAATGAAAGGGAATGAAGCTGTTTGTAGCTCAGATCTCCCCCCCTCCCCCTTCCCCTTTGTTTGCAGATGACTCTGGGATCATTTATTGCCTCTCCCGGCACGAATGTGACACCACAGCAGCCATCCTGCAGAAAGAGGGGCTGGCTGCCCTGGCCTACCATGCCGGCCTCACTGACTCCAGCAGGGACCTCGTGCAGCAGAAGTGGGTCAACCAGGAGGGATGCCAGGTACAGGAAACTGGGGGGAAAGGGAAGAGAATCTGGGCACTGTTATCCCTCTTGACCTGGTAAATGAAAGTGAAGCTGTGCAGTGTTATCACCAAATGGGCTGCAGTGTCAAACAGCTGATCCCAGTCGATCTGCCAGGACACAGCAGCACCTTTTTGTTAGGAGTTTGATGAATCAAAGGCTGCAGCTCTGCACCAAGGTGTGCTGCTCCAGGAGGGAGCACCTGAGCAGTGCACAGCTTCAGAAACAGCTGCTGGACTGTACAGAGCCTGGAATTATGGGGTTTCCCTGTGTTTGGAGTAGCTCCTGTGACAGAAGAGGAAGTTATGCTGTTTTGTACTCACCTTGCAGCATTATAATTGACAGCCTGAGTTCTTCAGTTTTCCTAATCCCCGTCACTGTCTGCTTTGCATACAGTGCAAAGGACTATTTGCTATAACATGTGTAGAACATGATCATCTCCTTCCCAGGTGATATGTGCCACGATTGCCTTTGGAATGGGCATTGATAAGCCCGACGTGCGCTACGTCATCCACGCATCCCTGCCCAAATCCATTGAAGGTTACTACCAGGAGTCTGGCAGAGCTGGACGGGATGGAGAGATGTCTCACTGCCTGCTCTTCTACAGCTACAGCGATGTCACCAGGCTGAGGAGGCTCATCCTCAGTGAGTTCTGCTCTTGTGACTTGGAGATGATATCACAGCAGTCCCTTAGCTGCTGGTTTCCCTCAGGCTGTGTTATTTCCCTTACAAGTGCCATTGATAGTTCAGTGTTGCAAAGAGAGGAGAAGTGGGCACCTTTCCCTAAATGGTTTTCTCTAAGGGTTTTTGTCACTTAAATTTAAGTCAAAACCACTTTGCTTCACAGGATAGTTAAGGCTGGAAAAGACCTTAAAGAACACCAAGTCCAATCACCAGGCAGCCCCACCACCACGTTCACCACTAACCATGTCCCCAGGTGCCACATCCACATGGGTTTAGAACACTTTCAGGGATGGTGACTCCACCTCCAGCCTGTGCTGGGCTGGACAACCCTTGCCATGAAAAATTGTTCCTGATATCTAAGTTAAACCTCCCCTGACTTGAGGCCATTTCCTCTCTTCCTGTAATACATATCCATCTCCTGACTCTTGTCATTCCAAGCTTATTTCCCTTCTCCATTCTTTAAAGCTATAGAGGTAAAACCCGTCCTAGGTCAGTTCTGTACCAACCTACTCACCTTTTTCTAGACAACTATGAGTACTGTGGTTTGTGTCTGACAGTCTATAAAAATGCAGAGGTGCAGATAGAATGGAATTTACTGTGTTTCAGTGGAGAAGGATGGGAACAGCCACACCAGGCAGACCCACTTCAACAACCTGTACAGCATGGTGCACTACTGCGAGAACGTGGTGGACTGCCGCCGCATCCAGCTGCTCGCCTACTTCGGGGAAACCAACTTCAACCCCACCTTCTGCAAGGACCACCCAGAAGTCATCTGTGACAACTGCAGTAGGAAGAAGGTAAAGCCCACAGCTCTAATTTGAAGTGCTGTCAGACTGATTTTGCATTTGGCTGTATCAAAAAGTGGTCACATGACCTCTGGGACGGCAAATGAAGAAAGGGAATCAATATCCTGTATTGCTGTGATGCTTCCAGTATTTTCCAGGGTTTAACCTTGAGTGGAATTATGCCCATGGACTTGTGGTGCTCCTGTTCCTGTCAGAGGCACAGGGATGTTCCTTAGTGTCAATTTTCTTGGCTACAGTGCTTGTGAGAGGCAGGAGCTCATATCAGATCCACTGGAATGGCTACAGGGAAATCCCTTTACTGCCTCTTCTGGTGTTTTCAGGGCAGCTTTGTGCTGCCAGAGCAGCACAAGTGCCACATCAGGTGTGCACTGCTGGAGGTGGCCCAAAGATTTGGGGCTGTACATCCAGGCCTGAAGCCAACTTAGTGGTGTGGGCAGGAGCAGAAGGGAAGACAGCTGTCAGGCAGGCAGGGAAGGGTTCCTGATCACTTTTGTACCTGTGGATATTGTTTCTCAGCCCTGTTTGAAGCATTCCCTCACATAGCTGTCCTTGGAACCAAATTTGACCATAAGAATGTATATTCAGTCCAGTTTTCTCATCTGAATGCCTGTTGGAACTGTAACTTCTAGGGGCATGGCAGCAGGATAACTACAGGAATGCTTTCCCAACGATTCACCTTAATTGCCTATATTTACCCAACAGCCTGGCACCTCTATACAAATAACACAGTGGAGATTATATGCAAGCAGTTGGGCTGTCATTGCATTTTCCAGGGCATTACCACATCGAGAACCCCTGTGACTGTATCCCTGTGGGGAGATACTGTTCCTCTGTTTGCAACTAACTGAACTCACAGCTGGGAAAAACACAATAGCAGAAACTGAGGTTGTCAGTAACAACTTGCATTGGGGCACAAACACAGAGTGCCATTCCCTAACCAAGTCTGATTTACCAGGACTATAAGTCCAGGGATGTGACTGAGGATGTGAGGAGCATCGTGCGGTTCGTGCGGGAGCACTGCGGGGCCGTGGGGCAGCTCAACAGGAAGAGGAACGCAGGCTTGGGCAGGTACACCCTGAACATGATGGTGGACATTTTCTTAGGTGAGTCTGTCCTCCCTGAAACACCTGAACAAATCCCTGGCTAGGAATCAGGAGGGCTCTGCATTGCCAGAAGTGTAAACTCTTCCCTGTGAGGTGCTGAGGCACTGGCACAGGTTGCCCAGAGCAGCTGTGGCTGCTCCATCCCTGGGAGTGTTCCAGGCCAGGTTGGATGGGGCTTGGAGCAACCTGGGCTGGTGGGAGGTGTCCCTGCCCAGGGCAGGGGGTGAGACTGGACAAGCTTTAAAGTCTCTCCCAAGCCAAACCATTCCATGATTCTCTAAAATATACTTTGCAAAATTAATCTTCTGAGGAATCTCTGGGTGGTAGATGATCCCAAATGAATGAGACTGAAGATTTAAGCCCTTCCAGGTTGTTATAGTGATGATATTAGTTTTCTGGTGATGCTTGCAATTCCTGGTGCTCAAATGTATTTTCTTATGTGCATAGTCTATGGAATTCCCTTGGAAAAATCTCCCACATGTACATGGGCTTTCTGATTTCTCATCCTGTGCTTTATGTTGCACAGGTGCAACCAGTGCCAAGATTCAGACTGGAATATTTGGGAAGGGAGCTGCCTACTCCAGGCACAATGCTGAAAGGCTGTTCAGAAAACTGGTGCTGGACAAGATCCTGGATGAAGACTTATACATCACAGCTAATGACCAGGCAGTGGCATACGTCATCCTGGGAGAGAAGGCTCAGGCTGTGCTAGATGGGTCCCTCCAGGTGTGTAACTGGTGTGATGTGTTTTCCTGAGGGTATTGTTATAAGGTATGTGCTGCAGTTTTCCTGTAGCATGTCCCCTGGGATAGCTTAAACACATTCTGCCCTCAGCTGAAGGGCGGGAACTAACCTTTTGCAGGTGCAGGGAACAGAATCCAACAAGTGTGCTTCCTAGTCCAGTATTCCAGTAATAATTTTCTGAGGCAAAAGGTGAGTTTGAGAGGCTTGGAGAGCTTTCTCCCCCATCCACCTGATTCCAGCTGGAGAAGGAAGGGAGGTTATGACCAGCACAAAAAGCTGGTTAAGAAGGACCAGCACTCCCTTCTCCTGCATTTTCTGCTCTATTTTTCCCAGTCACTGGTGAGCTCTGATGGAAGGTTCACTTCAGGAAGGTCATGGAACAGTCCCAGATTGCTTGAGGGAGCTGTTCCTCTGCTTTAGTGCTGTGTTTGGAGTGGATCAGAGCCCTCAGTGTTACCGCAATGACCTCAGTTTGAAGCCAGCCATGAACTGGGCTCTGAGGAGCTTTTCCCTCTGTCTAAACTGTCCCAGACCTTTGTAGAAGTAACTTAGGGGCTGATGAATAGCCTGTTAAAAATGATTTTAAAAGTGTATACTGGGTAAACAGCTTTAATTGATCCATCAAAATATACTTTCCGTTTCCTTTGCTGTGTTCCTGTGTTATCAAGCAACCTCAGTAGGAACTCCCTGACAGGAGTTATCATTTCAACAGGTGCAGTTCCACGAGACAGAGAATGCCAGTGCCATCAGAAGGCAAAGGGCTTCCATGGCAAAGATGTCCCGGCGGGAGGAGATGGTTAAACAGTGCCTCAGTGAGCTCACAGACACCTGCAAGACGCTGGGCAAAGTCTTTGATGTGCATTACTTCAACATTTTCAGTACTTCCACCCTGAAGAAAATAGCGGGTAAGGGCAGGGTGCTGGAAAGTCCCTCAGGGCTTCTTCACAGGGGGCACTGAGAGGGATTAATTTTCTCCAGGATCTCTTGCTAACTACCAGTTATTTGTTGGACGTGTCTAACAGGGGCTTTGTTACCTTACAGAAACCTTGTCCTCAGATGTGGAGGTTTTGCTGCAGATTGATGGTGTCACAGAGGACAAACTGGAGAAATATGGTGCAGAAATAATCAAAGTGATGGATAAGTACTCAGAACAGTCCATCCCAGGTACAGTGTGCTTTGTACCCCAGTGTACTCCCCTGCTCAGTGCCCTTCTCTCCTCTAGCAGATGTCTGAACCAAAAGCTACCTTTTTAGTCCAAATAGCTAATTCTTAAAGGCTAACAGTTACAAAAGGGAGCAATCCCACACTCTCAGAACTCACCAAGGTCTTTGCCACCTTCCACTAGCTAAATTCAGTGTGTCTGAAAGTCTCAGGGTGAGGGCAGTGCAGGGGAGGTGTGGAACAGCCAGAACAGGTATTTTGGTACATCAGTGTGTTCTGGTGACAGTATGACCCAGGTGATACTTTTAGTTTTACCTCTTTGTCTGTCTGTAGAAGACACTGCCTGCCCCAGTGCAGACACAGCCCTGGGGAGCACCAGCACACCTGGGAGCGATGGGGAAGCAGAGGATGCAGGCACAACCTCCAGCTACTTTGGCAACAACACGAACCAAAGGAGAAAGAGGAAACGGCCACCAAATGCCAGAGACTCCAAGAGGAAAAAGACCAGTGCGGGTGGCAGCCAACAGTTCCACCCCAGAGGGTATGTCCCTGTGGTCACTTCTCTTTGGCCAGACCAGCATGATGATGATCACAGGATTGCAGTTATCCCACTGCTGTTTCTGGGCTTAAATAGTGGTGTTAAAATTAACCAGGAACCTGGTAACAAATTCCCCACTTTGGTTTTCTGCATTCTGGCTTAAAGAGCTGGTGAGGAAGGATATTTAACAGTTGTTGTCGCCCTTGACTGCCATAAGCTAAGCAGGGACACTGAATTTCAGTGTCATAACCACGATCAGCAGGCTGACCAGATTTCAGTTTCGAATCATAAAGAGGGCTTAAAACTAAAGATTTGATGGAGTATTTGAACTTCAGTCCCTTGTTAATTGAAGTTCTCCCTCTGATTGTACCATACAAGGCAACACCTGCGTGTTTGGACCCAGGAGTCTGGTTGGTCTGTGGCTTCTAGGGCAAATCTACCACTTTCCAAGCATCTCCCTGTTTCCCTCCATTCTGCTCTTTGTTTTTTGTGGCAAATGGCCACCCCTAGCTCAGCAGGTTTTGTGCCACTTTTTGCATCTTCCTATCTGCTGAAGTGCTCATCATTAACTGCTGTTGACCCTGAAGCATCACTTAGTGTTGATGCTCTGATTGGGTCAAGTGTAGTTGGGTTGGATCAGCATTCCCTCTCCCTGTCTAAGGGATATGTCCTTGGGCATATCCCAGAGAACAGCTGCACTTGGTTTGCATTGCAGAGGTAGTTTTTCAGCCATGTGTATTTCAAATATCATACAAGTAACACATATTCTTCTGGCACATGTAATGGTGTGTGTGTGTGAGTGCAGCCTGGGTGACAGGGCAGGTGACACAGGTGGGTGACCCACACCTTCTCCCTGTTTTTTGCAGTGGCTACAGCAGGTACAGAAGGACCAAGAGGCCTCCCAGCTCAAAGGCTGCAGCCCCCTTTGGCCCCAGCTCTGCATCCCAGGGAGCTGCTGGGAAGCTGGGCATGATGGCACTCCCCAAACCCAAATCCAGGCACTTCCTCCAGCCTTCGTATTCCGTATTGTAACTGGGAAACTCACTGGATGAAAGCAAGTTCCCAGCGTGGAATCATTGTTTATTCAACTTTTGTTTTGTTTACTGCTGAAC
>NW_008660320.1:15276-16264 GCF_000695815.1 Acanthisitta chloris
GTGCAAAAGCTCACGTTAAATAAATATTTTTTACCTGTAAGTTTGTTTGGATCTTTCTTTGTACTCAGATTTCTGAGTGGTTCTAGGAACCCTCCCCTCTTGGTGACACTCCTCCTTGTGCTCCTGCTTTACACCTCAGGGACACACTGGGGACCACAAATCCCTAGATTTATATGTCCCTGAGTTGTGACTGCCTCAGTGCTCCAGAGCTGCTCTAAGCTGCTCCTTTGGAAATGGCAGGCTGGGAAACGAAAGGTAATGGATGTTCTAAAGTTTCCCATTTGATTCCCCAGATCCTGGAGCTGAGACTGCCCGGCCTTGCCCTGCGTGTGCTGTTTTCAGTTACTATCATTCAGAGAAACAACTAAACTGTGATCTTGTCACTGCCAAGCACAGGGCACTGGAGCTGTCCTGGGCTCTGCTGTGCTGCCTTCACAGGCTGTGTCAGGTGAGGGTTTGGGGAGGCATCTGTTTGTGCAGGTGTGATCACTGAACACCTGGCAGGGCTGGGCTGGGCTGGGCTGAACTGTTCCCTTGCTTGACTAGAACTGAGGATTTCATCCACTATTTCTGAGCAATGAGCCTGCTCATCTCATCCACCCCCTGCCCTGGGCAGGGACACCTTCCACTAGCCCAGGTTGCTCCAAGCTCTGTCCAACCTGGCCTGGAACACTTCCACGGATGGAGCAGCCACAGCTTCTCTGGGCAACCTCTGCCAGTGCTCCCCTTCCCAGTAAGATAAATCCTTTTTCATGAAGTATTTAAGGTTCAAGGTGTTTTCCATCACCCCCTAACCCTCAGATGCTGCTCCTAGTGTTGCCCCCCTGCTTTGCCCTAGGCAGTTGGGAGACTCCTGCAATGGTTTGGCTTGAGAGGGACCTTAAAGCTCGTCTGCCACGGGCAGGGACACCTTCCCCCAGCCCAGGCGGCTCCAAGCTGCATCCAGCCTGGTGTGGAGCACTGCCAGGGACGGAGCGGCCGCTCAGGA
>NW_008660321.1:0-3213 GCF_000695815.1 Acanthisitta chloris
GCCCCGCCGGGAACGAGCGTCAGGGCGAGCGCTGCGGGTCTCCTTAGGGAGTGGTTTGCGTCCTCACGAGTCCCATGAGGAGAGACTGGTGAAGGGAGTCGGGCACAAGTGCCATGAGGAGAGGCTGAGGGAGCTGGGGGTGTTTAGCCTGGAGAAGAGGAGGCTCAGGGGAAACATCACCCTCTACAACTACCTGAAAGGAGGTTGTAGTCAGGTGGGGGTTGGTCTCTTCTCGCAGGGAACTAGCAGTAGGACAAGAGGGCACAGACTCAAGCTCTGCCAGGGGAGGTTTAGGTTGGATATTAGGAAGTGATTTTTACGAAGAGAGTGATCAGACATTGGAATGGGCTGCCCGGGGAGGTGGTGGATTCACCATCCCTGGAGGTTTTCAAGCTGAGACTGGATGTGGCACTTAGTGCCACAGTGTAGTAACCACGGTAGAGTTGGACTGGATGATCCTTGAGGCCTCTTCCAACCTGGTTGATTCCATAATTCCGTGATTCACGCATCACTGGTGCAGCTCTGTTCTCCTTACGTGCCCTTTTGAAAGTCAAGGGGTCACCGAGCTCCCCATCTCCTTACAAAGGCTCAGAAAAACAAATATATATCACAGCAGAATCACAGCAGCATTTAGATTGAGAAAGACCTCCCAGATCATGGGGTCCAGCCTTTGACTGACCTCCTTTTCCAGTTGTCATTGCCACTAGCAAGAAACGGAATGTTTACTGAAAAAGCATTAAAAAATGCAGACAACTTTTCAACAACAGCCCCTTTGATATAGCAGGGGGGAAAAAAGCATACTTATAAAAAAGACAGGTGGAAATCAAAACCAGATCAAATTGTGTATGGACCTTCAATTGTGAAAGCAGATAACAATTGCAGCAAACTACCATGAGGGAAAAACAGATTATCCATCTCTTGAGAGACCTGAAGAAAGTCTGCAGGCAAGTATGAGTTATCAAAGGGTCTAAGAGTTTTACAGCAGGATTATATTACCTAGGTATTCTATGAGTACTAAGGGGTAGTTAATAATCTCTGTTAGCCTTCAAATCTGTGAATTTGCAGGAGCAAACATTACCATCCACAACTAAAACCAGGCAGAGCTTGCAGATGCAGAATCCCAAGGGGCTGGTCTAGTTGTGGTATAACCACTACACTCCTCCACACCAGTTCCTAAAGCCATGGATGATGAGGCAATGAGAAAAAGATGTGATTTCAAAGTGAAAACCTGTACTGGGGGCAGAGCCCAAAAGCAGCTTGGTACCAAAGGGCTTTGCATGACTGAGACTGCACTCCCTAAACAACCTCACTGTTTCTCCTTACCCCGTTTTGCTGTGTTTGCCACTTGCATCCTGAGGTGATGCATCCTGAATTTGCTCAGAACTTCCAAATTAGAGTAAATATTTTTTTCAGTCTGATTTGCAAACCCTTTTTCTCCCCCTACCTCTACCTCCTCCTATCATCTTCTCCTCTACCACCAAAACGTTTGATGGTTTGTTCTCTCCCAGGTTCCAGGAAACTATGTGACTAGTTAAGTAATAGGGGCAAGCTCAGGTGCAAGGAAAAAACAAGTCAGATAGATGATGGGCTGCTGCACACTCACTCCAGCAAATGCATTCCATCCCTGCGTGTGTCTACCCTGTTGCTTCATAAGGGAAAATAAAATGCTTCATCACACATAGGGGTGGCTTTGCTCCTTCAGGCTTTTAGGTAGTTTGGGGCATGTACATCAGAGGGTTTATGAGAAGAGTCTGCAGCCCACAGCCCAGGTTGCCAGAGGTGGCACAAAGCAAAGTAGTGGAAGGGCTAACGGGTGGGGACAGATTCAGAAATATATGTATGAGGGAAAAGCTCTGGATTTCTATGTCCTCCTCATATCTAAGTGCAGCAGGAGCTTGGAGCTTGTTCTGCCAATATGAGGGGGCAACAGAAATGACACAGACTGCAACAAAAAGCATAGGCTTATTTTAGTACATGGCAAAAATGAGTAATGTATTTACTTATACAGTCAGTGATGCATATATAGTCAGTTCAGATGTTTCAAAACCCAAAGATAAAGTCCGTTCACAAACACTTTCCCCCGCTTTATATACTGAGCATTATGTCATATAGTGTGGAATAACCCTTTGGTCAGTTTGGGTCACGTGTCCCAAACCAGCATAGAGTTCCCACTTTGCACAAGTCCTGCTGGTGAGGGGTCCTGGTGGCATTTCTTGCCTCTTGTAGAAGGGATGTCTCTCGGCTTTTGCTGTTCTCAGAACTGGGTGGGAGCTGGGAAATCCTACATAGTAGCATCTCATCCTTTGGAGGAGAGACTTCCCAGCAGTCATGGGGCTTCTAGTAGCATATTTAACCTCAGATTTTTGAGAGGCTGCTGTTCCCTGCATTAGTACACTCTGTGTGTCTGCACTGGACTTGGTGTGTCTATGTTTATCCATTTATCATGAGGAAGGATTGCTCCATCTCCCAGCAGGAAATCTCAAAGGTTTGCAGAGGCTGCTAGCAACAGAGAAAGGGGCTCACTCTTGATACTCTGGAGGAGGATTTCATCATAGCCATGGGTGGGTGGGACATTCCTACTTGTCTCCATGCTCTCAGCATCTGCAGACATGCAGTTACTACACATCAGACAAAAAAAAAAAAAAAGAGTTGCCTAAAGGCAGATTTGATGCTGAATCACGGAACAGAGCCTGACAGCTACTACTCCTGGGTATTAATAACTCTGCTTCACTCTATGGCTTTAACAGCTGTAGCAACCAATATTTATAATGACATTACATTCAGCAATGCATCATGTAAGGAAACTAGTCTGACAGTGCCAGGTCACTGAGCTGACTTACAGACATTTAAGTGAGTTTCTTCTGCCAGATTTGCTGCCCTATTTACTGGATAAAAATGAACTTGCACTTTGTTAATAAAACTCTGTACTTGCTTCTGTTTTGGCAGCTCACAGACTCTTTTCTCTCTTGTCACACTGCCATCCCGGGAGCCAGTTGGTCTTCCTTCCTTTCCCATCCTCTCTCTGAAAACCCTTTGAAACTGATCCAGTGCTGTGTACACCCCAGGCCAGGAGAGAAGGGAGGAAGATGGGAGGAAACACTGGGGCCATGGGCAGATGTCACAGGGATGGAGCAGCTGTAGGAGAAGGCTAAGATGGTGGTTGTCCAAGGGCATCGGGGGACTGTGGCTATCACCACTCATTGTCTTGCAGCA
>NW_008660321.1:3232-5681 GCF_000695815.1 Acanthisitta chloris
GTCTTGCAAAGACTGGAATCATCCATTACTTCTCCCTAGATTTGGAGTTACAGCTGACAGCAGGAAAGTCTGTCCTAAATAAATGTTAGATTGTACCCTGGAGCTGGGTCTGGGCCTGTGTCAGAGCCACCTCAGCAACCACAGCACCTGAGCAGTAACCCATGGTTTTTAATCTCTCATCTCAGCAGTAGGCTGTATATTTCCATGTCTTCCATCCTCACAGCACCATAATCCACCACACAGACACAGGTGAATGGACAGCAGAAGACAGGTTCTCATCAGGGATAAATGGGCTCGTTCTGCCATGTGTTCATTACTCAAAGATGTATTCTTCATTACTCCTGCAATCTACCCAGAAGTCTGGTCCAGCTGACTTTAATGGCATTTCCAAATCCCATCCCAGGGACCCTTTCAGTGGGACCCATGAAAAGCAATCAAAAAGAACAAGTGTATGGTCAGGAGGTCTTTATTGTGCAAAAGTGCAGGACTCAGAGAGCGCTGTGCTTCTCCTGACAGATACTCAAGGTCTGCAAGTCAGAGGATGCAGAAAACACCCTCCGTGTTCTGTAAGATGGAGTTGAGATACCTCTCTGTGTTTACAAACATCTTTGTGAAACCAGAACTTGTAAGCAAATAATGTAAAGTATAAACATTTGATTAATACTTTAACATCTGAAATAGCAGAATGTGCTGCAGTGTATCTTTACCTTTGTTGGTATCTAGTGAATATTCCAAATAGAAAATATTTTGCAAAATGTAATTTAATTGCTGCTTGCCCATGGAGCAGCAGAAAATATATCATCCAAAATAACCACTTATTGTCATAGGACAACAATATTTGAAGCAGAAATATTGCTGAAGAAATATTCTTAAGAGGTGAGACCATTCTCTATTTTAACCTTCAAATGAGACATTTCCTTACTGGTGGTTATGCATCTCTCATTTTTGCTACTACTTCTCTTTGAGTTCCCTCAAAACACAGGAAAAAAATCTTGAGAGAGATCTGGATCCTCATGTCCAGCTCTGGATCACCACAGACAATCATATTATGTATTTTCTTTTCTAGCTCTGTCTTGAAACTAGCTATTTTTAGTCCCCTCCCTCCCTCCTGTGATGCTCTGAATTCATTATTATCTCATTGCATGAAAAGATGGTAACTTGCCTTGAACCTGTTCTTTGTGTCACTGTTATCCTTTTGTTTAAACAGTTCTTTTTGTTGTCTGTTATTTATTCCAATGGTGTGCTATTGGAGAAAAATAGATAAGTAAATAAACTAACCCACCCCTATTCTCACTTAGCTTTGGCTTTGCTGGTGAAACAAGGCAAGTCTGTTGTGTTTGCTGAGCAAAGAGGAGTTTTTGGTTTCCTCTTATAAGGTTAGCCCTTCTCCATATGTGCAGATTTTAATTCATCTTTCTTGACTCTGTATGACCAAACAGTATAACAGATTTGGTGGCGATGGTAGTGGTTTTTTTCCCACTGCTCTGTAAGTACTTTTTTAGCTCTGCTAGAATGGTGTCAGCTGGCCTGTCATAGGTTAAGTTTTGCTTTTTTTCACCCTCTCTACTGAGTCCTGATTATCCTACAAAAGGTGAATACTCCAGGTCCTTTCTCTCCTGTTTTGCTGAAACCTTGTGTTCTCAGCAGAAACAGTAACTTTTAACCCCAGAGCTCACAATCTCACATTCTGTACTATTAAACACCAGCTGATTTTTATTAAGCTGCATCTCCAAATTATTCATTGCTTCCTGTCCAATTGTTCTATCCTTCTCCATGTCCCCAGAGCCTCCCACAGCCCATCAGTTGTGGTTTTTCAGTAGCACAACTATGTCAACACTGCTGATACCTCCTTGTGTTCTCTATGAGCTCCTGCTTGGGCTGTTCCCAGTGGGCACTGCAGCAAACTTTGGTAGACTTTGGACATTTGGGATCTATGCTGACAGCTGGGACAAAGTGCTCTCGGGGAAGTCATCTTGTATTCCAGTGAGCTCTTCATCCTAGTCTTCTTTAGCCTGGTTGTTTAGCCTGGAGAAGAGGAGGCTCAGGGGAAACATCACCCTCTACAACTCCCTGAAAGGAGTTTGAGTCAGGTAGGGGCTGGTCTCTTCTCACAGACATCTAGCAGCGGGACAAGAGGGCACAGACTCAAGCTCTGCCAGAGGAGGGTTAGGTTGGAGATTAGGAAGAGATTTTTTTATGGAGAGAGTGATCAGACCTGTTTATTTTTTCTTATTTACAGAAGGAGTAGTCAGGCATTGGAACGGGCTGCTTGGGGAGGTGGTGGATTCACCATCCCTGCAGGTTTTCAAGATGAGACTGGATGTGGCACTTAATGCCATGGTCTAGTAACCGCGGTAGGGTTGGGTTACTAGCTTGGAGGTCTCTTCCAACGCGCTTGATCCTATGATTCCCTTTCATCCCTTCGAAAACTTTGCGCCGTGCGCCTATA
>NW_008660322.1:0-2241 GCF_000695815.1 Acanthisitta chloris
GGGGGGACGGGGGGCACACGGATCTGAGGGGGCTGTTCTCCGCCTGGCGGAAGCGTTGGGGACTCTCGGGGTCCTCCAGGCCGTTCTCCAGGCAGGAGGAGTCTCCAGGTCTCCTGGTCCCACCGTTTTCCAGTGGCAAAGGTTCCGGTTCGCTCTCGGCCGTGGCGATGCCTTCGTCGGTGGATTCCTCCTTCCTCCTCCTCCCGCTGCCCCCTGCCTCCTGCTCCAGCAGCATGTCCTCGGGGGAGGAGGACTTGGAGCCATCTGATGTCCCTGGTTCCTTCCTGCCACCTGCATCCCGAGGGGTTTTAGATTTGGGCTTTTCCAGCTCCTTCTTGAGCAAAGGCTTCTTGATGCTGCCAGCCTTGGCCAAGGGTTTGCGGCTCTCCGGGGCCGGAGCTTTCCGTGCTGGAGCCTTGGCAGGAGCCTTGGCCTCTGCCTTGCTCTCCTTCGTGTCCTTCCGCAGTGGCTCAGCCTTCGGCTCCTTCTTCACCACCTTCACCTCCTTCTTGGCCTCTGCCTTCACCTCAGCCCCCTCATCCTTCTTCAGCGGCTTCTTCTCCTCTTTCCTGGGAATTGGCTCCTTCTTGGGCGCTGCTTTCTCCTTGTTCACCTTCAGCTTCATGTCTGTCTTTGCCTTCTCCACCGCAGAGTCCTGCTTGGCTCGAGCATCCTTGGCCTTCTCGTCTTCCAACCCCATCCTGGGTGTCTCCCCCTGGGATTTGGGCTTCTCCTTGGTCCCAACCTTCACCTCCTTCTTCTCCACCTTCGGAGTCTTCTCCTTGGGCACTGGTGCTGCAGCTTCCACCAGGCTGAGCTTGGAACTTGACTTCAGGCTCTCCTTGCTCTCCGCCCTCCTCTGCTTCAGCAGCTTCTCCGGTGCAGATGCTGACATTGCCTTCAAATCATTCTTGGTGACCACAGGGTGCTTGAGGAACTCCAGGTGCTTCACCTTCTCCAGCCCCTCCAGGATACGAGCCTGAGGGGTAC
Organism: Acanthisitta chloris; assembly: GCF_000695815.1. NCBI lineage: Eukaryota > Metazoa > Chordata > Aves > Passeriformes > Acanthisittidae > Acanthisitta > Acanthisitta chloris. The sequence continues at coordinate 991 of NW_008660322.1, forward strand.
ATCCCGGGAAGAGCACCCGGATGATCTTCTCGGAGCGACTCACGGGATGCCAAACGAGCAGGACACACACAGAGGTCAGACACTGCAGGGGCAGGTCCTGCTCCTTGGGGTAACCATTTCCTGACCACTGCTGCAGGAGGAACTCCAGCTCCTTGGTGCCCTTCACGGGGTTGAGCACATACATGTCCAGTCGTCCCACTCCCATCTTCTGGAAGAGCACGGTGGGCTCCGCGCGGGGACCACTGTCCCGTGCCAGGAGGCTGGGACGGATGCCCAACTTCTCCAGGTAATGCAGGGTCAGGGCAGCCTCATCACAGCTCTTCAGCACCTTTGAGTTGCCCTCAATGTCCTTCAGCTTCTCGGAGGCGTTGAGGAAGATGACGCCCAGCTCGGGGGAGATGAGGTTCTTGGCCCAGTCGCCGTTGCCCTGGGAGCTTTGGGATGGATCCTCCTCCAGCTCAGCCAGTTTCCTCTGGAGCAGACTGTTGATTCCAGGCAGGCTGTCTGTGCCTGCATGTGTCACCAGGATGGAATCGATGCGGTCCAGGTGCCTCACCAGCTTCCAGAAGGATGACTTGGGGTTGGAGCCACCGTTGACCAAGACGTTGAAGCCGTTGACGGCGAAGAAAGCAGAGTCTCCTCTCCCGCCCGGGAAGATATAGCAGCAGGGCTTGGAGAGCTTGAGGAATCCCACCATGGTGGGAGGTTCCAGCAGGTCAAAGGGGGACTGGGGCTCCAGGGACTCTGAGAGGTACTCCATGAACTCCTCCAGCCCCTCCATCTCGGGCAGGACACAGTCTGGATTGTAGCGCAGCTCGATGAAGTCCTGGAGGTTGTGATGGTCCAAACCTGAATCCTTCCACTCCCCAAAATCAGGACAGCTGATGGTCAGCCTGGCCTTGGCTGAGGGGTCTGCAGAGCTCAGGATCTCCCCCACCTGTATGAGGGAACAGAGACAACTGTAGCTAAAGAGAGGAAGGGACAACACACCCACAGCAGCTCTGGGGATGCTCTGCCTCCTCCATCTCCCACAGCCTTACCCCACTCCCATCCCCAGTACCTCTGATCCCTCCCTGATCCCTGGCTGCGGCTCAGGGCTGGCATGCAGCTGGTGCCAACAGCCTCATGGAGCAGATGGCTGATCCGAGCTCCTCTCGGCCCTTCCCTGCTCCTGCCGTCGCCGCCGGCGGCGACGTGCGCAGACAGCGACTCCTGCAGCGCCCGCCCACAGCCCCCTAGGGGAGGAGGAGG
>NW_008660322.1:2288-4261 GCF_000695815.1 Acanthisitta chloris
ATCTGGATGAAATCCCGCAGGGAGAAGCAGCCAGTCTGCAGCATGAGCTCCCCGGTGTCCTCCACGCAGGGCCCGGCGAACACCAACAGCTTGTGCTGCGACACGTCCGTGATGAGGTTCCTCAGCTGAGGACAGAGGGGATGTGAGGACAGAGGGGACACGGGGACGGCCCCAGGCTGCATCCCACAGCATCCCAGAGAGGGTTACAGCCCTGATTCCCAGCTCACCTCGTCACACAGGGATTTGTCTGAAGGGTTGAGCAGCACCAGTGTCTCCAGCACATCCCCGCGGTGGTGGAGGGTCCTCTGACCTGTGGGGAGCATGGGTTGAACTCCATCCTCCCCAAAAACTGGGGGGCACTCCACTGTGGCCTCGTGGGATGGGCTGGGATGGACTGGGATGGAGTGCCTACCCAGTTTTCCGGAGGAAAAGGGACAGCCCTCATCCCACTCCCGCCCACTACGAGGGCCAAAGGACACGTTTCCCATGTCCTTCCTGCAGCAGGGAGGGGAGGAAACAGGGGCAGAAGGTTAGGGGAGCCCTTTCTGCCCCTCCCCAACCAACCCAGCGAGCCCTGGGTGCTGCCAGAGGAGGTTTGGGGGTTCCTAGGCAGGAAACCACCCACTGGAGACCAAAGTGATGCTGCTGGGGGTGGGTACGGGAGGGGGAAAAGCACCGGAACAGCCTCAGCTCCATCTTCTCCATTTCTTTCTTCCATGGAAAAATCACATGCCGCCCCAGGGTGGCAGAGGGAAGTAGTTCCTCACATGGGGGATCACGGGGTGTGGATGGCAGGGAGGGCACAAAGCTAAGCCTGTTCCCACGGATTCACATGAACTTTCCCTTTCCCCACCACCCCCACAGCCTCTGAGGGGGCTTCCCCCTATTCCATAGGGGAGTTTGTGCTCCCCTTTCACCTTTCACAATGCTGGAGAACGTGGCAGAGTGTCTGGACACGAAGAGCTTCAGCTGCTCATCCAAGTTGCAGGAGCTGAGGTCGATATCCCACGAACGAATTCCTGTGGAGGAAAACCAAGGGATAACATTTTGGGGAAGGGCTCAGCACCCACCAGCACCATCCCCAACACCCACAGCACACCAGTAGGGATTGTCCCCTCAATATCTCTCCCAGATCCCTCCTCCTGAGGTGGTTTGGGGGTCTCCAAGCCCCTCCAGGACCCAACACATCGACACCTGCCTGGTGGGTGAGCAGCTCACACTGTGACTCACAGCAGCTCCAGCTCTGCCAGCCCCAAATCCTTACCCCCTCCGGGCATGGAACACCCTGCCAGCACCTCCTGCAAGGTGCTCATTAAGGAATTAACAGGGCTGGAAGGCTCAGCACACGCCAGGAACCTGTCAGCACCCAGACAGGTGCTCCTGGCTCACTGGGAACCCCAAGGGGAAGCCCAAAAATATGTCCCTTCAGGGCTCCCTGTGAGGTCTGGGGGGTCTCAGCCCTCCAAAGTGGCTGTGAGTGCTCCTGGGACAGCCTGGAGGAGCAGAGGGTGATGGTGTAACTGTCCCAGGGGGTTGCACAAGGGTTGAGGCCGTTTTGGGGTGATTTTGAGGAGGTTCAGGGCTACAGGGACAGGTTCTGCCATGGGGGGACATCAGGGAAGTCTCCATGGGACTGGGGGTCTGTTCCCAGTTTGGGGTGGTTAGAGACATCCTCAGCTCCAGGAACAGCTCGGGGTGGGTTGGAGTGGGATGTGGGGGTAAATTCCTGAGGGTCTGGGGGAGGAGAGGGGGCAGATCCCAGAGACCCTGAGGAGGCAAATCCTGGGCATCCAGGGGTGCCAGATCCTGAGTGTTTGGGGAGCAGATCCTGGGAATTTGGGGTGTTGTCCTGGGATTTTAGGGGAGCAGATCCTGGGGGTCTGTCTGGGGCTGGAGAGGGAGCACAGCTTGGGGACCCAAACGCTGGTGCAGAAAAGGAGACAAATCCTGGAGGATTTGGGGCAGGAAAAGGG
>NW_008660323.1:0-9189 GCF_000695815.1 Acanthisitta chloris
TTGATTCTATGATTCTATGATACACAGGTTTCCATACAAGAATTCTTGCAGCTTTCCTGAGATATGACCTTTATTTTCTGAAGCCAGAAAGGATTTGAGGAGGGAAGGCATTTGCACATTTACGTACATATCCAGCCCATATACCAGCCAGGCAGAGCAGAATTATGACACAACAAAATACCTGAACATACATAACTGAAATAGGTGTATGACAAATATTCAGGGAACATGACACCTGCAGAGCCCAGAAGACCTCAGACCTCCCCTGCAGGGGTAGTAAAGTTGTTTTAAGCAGACCTAATAAATCTGAATTGTCCTGAAGGAATCAGATATGCTGTGTGTGTACTAAACCACGTGTAAACTCATATTTCTGATCCAGGAATCTCAGACAGCTTTATTTTTAGAGTAGGACTATGTGAAAATTCGTGCTGGATTCTGCTCTAAGAATCAACAGGATTAGGTAGAAAAGCCATTCCCTTAGGCTGATCCAAAATTAGACAAAACTCTGACAGCATCCATAATGGCAGATTACATAAACTGAACCATGCAAGATAAGAAAAAAGTTATTTTCTATTATGAGAATATAGATATTAATGGGGCATGTGTTTAAGTAACTCTGTAGACAGATGTAAGGGAAGACTTCCTAGAGGATATTTGAACTGTACATTTTACTTTAAAAAAGGAAACATAAAACAAGACTAACTGTACTGCTGATATTTTTATACCCTTAACTGACAATGAATGTTTTATCCCTTAATGGCAATGCATTTCTAAACTGCAGCTGCTGTCTTGTGCTGCTTTTCTTTGCAGGTGGCCTTTTTTTTGCAAAACCAATGCGATCCAGAGGTTATGTGACAATGCTAGACCCTTTTCAGCAGCTTTATGGAAAAAGGATGGGAGGACTACTGTTTATTCCAGCTTTAATGGGAGAAATGTTTTGGGCTGCTGCCATCTTCTCTGCCTTAGGTAAGGAATAAGCACTATAAATATTAATTTATCACAGGTAGAAAGGATTAAGAATATCGGAAATGCATTAAAATTCTGTTCGCTGTTCAAGCCAAATGATTCAGGGTGTGACAGTTCTAAGACCCATGCTAACTAGTAATTAAATCCGGTAATGGTACCCCATTAATTACTTTGATAATGGAAAGACATGCAAGGCATCTATTCATTTTCATGTACCTTTAAGTTGTCCCTCTACATAAGCATGAGAAGATTTGGCAACACATTAACTGTGAGGGTGGCACGAGTTATTGCAAGTGCCCCTTTTGTGTCCAGTCTGACCCAGCTTCTTTTACACCCCTGGGATCACAGAAGCCTTAATGATATCAAACATCATTGCCAATGCATCAAAAAAAAATAATACTTTGCCGGGGAAGGTGGTGGATTCACCATCCCTGGAGGTTTTCAAGCTGAGACTGGATGTGGCACTTAGTGCTATGGTCTGGTAACCACGGTAGGGTTGGACTTGATGATTTTTGAGGTCTCTTCCAACCTGGTTGATTCTATGATTCTATGATAGAGAAGATCTACATATGCAGAGCTTTCCGTAGCTCAAGTAACAGAAGTAAACCAGATGCTGAACAAATTGAACAAATTGAAGAATTCTTCAACTCTAAATGGCTTTCATCTTGACAAAGTGAAGAAAATACTTAGGACTCAAGAAAGGATTCAGAGAATTAATGAAACTATGACTCAATAGAAAATCACCCAACTACTCATCCAGTCTTGAGAAAAAAAATCAGCTTCCAGGGTTTTTAATTATACTTCAGACCTGAATTTAGCAATCCTTCCAAGAACTGAGAAAGCCCTTGACTTGAAGCACCAGTAATTGACTTTTACCAGCTAATCATACTAATAATGCACATGCATGTGGTAATGCTTTCTAGCACAAGCTATTTTAAACAGAAAATAAACTTTGAAGGTACTCTCCAACTGTGCAATGATGAACTGCAAAGCAATGGGGAGCTTGTTTACCACATTTTCATCACAAAACCCTTAAATGACTTAGAAGAAACTACATGCTGAGGTGATAGGAGTCAAATAACTTGAAGAACACTCTGAGTGTTTGGAATATACTTTCTTTTTGATTGGGGATAAGCCATTCTGTTCTATTTCGATGCAAAGGGTGTGAATACCTTTCTAGATTTATATTGTCAATGATTCTAAAGGTCATTGAAGATTTTGATTTTAACTGTTCTGTGAAGAATCTATTTACATTATATCACCTGATTTGCACACCTATCCTCACTGATGAATGCTTAATCCCAGTATTCTTCACTACTTGATCTTCCTCATGACTCCTTGCTTGACAGGGCTGTTGAGCACAAGCACAGGCCTTAGCAGCTTGTGAAAGAGGTCTGAGCTTGTAATCTTTAAGCACATGAACTCTGAAGGCTCACTGTACAGCAAAAAACCACACCTGTCAGCTCCCAGAAGACCTTCTATATCACACATCATGTTATCTTCTACGGCCAGAAAGTTTTCCATCTATGTGCTCTGGAATATCCACCAACAAAACATACAAGGACTAAAAGTTGTTGCAAGATGTTTCAATTAAATCATCCTAATTAAAAGGAGAGGATTTGTTTAAACATGGTTTTAAAACATTGCAATCACTTGAAATAGCTAATACATCTAAGGGAAATGTATAACCATCCTGCTAACTGCTGGAAGGGCAGTGCAGGAGGACACATGCTGTACAGGAGAGCTGTTGATTGCACTGGAAACAGCTTCCTGATACAAATGAGCAGGGAGCTGATAGGGCTGTCCTTACCAGCTCATCCAGCTGATAACATCTGTTGAACCTGTTACTTACAAACAAGGAAGAACTGCTTAGGGATGTGAAGGTTAGAGGCAGAGCTGACTGCAAGATTCATGTGATGGGGAGGAACAAGGCAAAAATCGGGACTGCAGCAGTGGATGTCAGGAGTGTACAGCTTGGTCTCTCCAGGGTTCTGCTTGGAGGAATCCCAGGGGAGGCAGTTCTGGAGAGAAGCATAGACCAGAAGAGCTGGTTGGCATTTAGGGATAATCTCCTCCAAGCTCAAGAATAGTCTATCCTGACAAATGGCAAAACGTGGAATGTTGTCGAATAAGATGGAGGACCTGGTGGCAAAAGATGTGGAAAAGCCTGAGGTACTTAGTGCCTTCTCAGCACAATTCTTCATTGGCAGGACCAGCCTTCAGTAATCCCAGGACCCTGAGAAGCTTAGGGAAGTCCAGTACAAGGAAGGCTTGCTGGAGGAGGATAGAGTTAGAAATCACTGAAATATACTGGGCAGTCACAGTTTCATGGGACTTCATGAGATGCATCCCACAAGTGCTGTGGGGAGCTGGCTGATAACATTGCAAGAACACTCTCAGTGTTCTCTGAAGACTGTGGTGGTCAGGGATGTCCCCAAAGAAAGCAAACATCACTGCCAGCTTCCAGAAGGCCAAGAAACAGAATACCAAGAACTAAAGCCTGATCAACCTCACCTCAGTCCCTGAGAAGATGATGGAGCAAATACTCCTGGAAACTATTTCAAACAAATGAAGGTCAATTGGATTGAGAGAAGTCAGCATGGATTTATGGGAAGGAAATAATTCCTGACCAACCTGACATCTTCCATGATGAGCTCACTGGCTTGGTACACAAAGGGAGAGCAGGGCATGTTATGGATATCAAAAAGGGCTTTTTATACCATCTCCTGTAACATCCTTATGACAAACAGGTGAAGTACAGACTAGATAAGTAGACAGTGAGGAGAATAGAGTATCATCTGAACTTGTGAGCTCAGAGAGGGCTGTGATCATCATGCTGGCCTCCACTGGGTGGCCAGTCACCAGTTGTCCATCCCAGAGATCAATACTGAGTTCTGTACTGTGCAGTGTTTTAATTAATGACCTTGCTGATGGGACCAAGTGCACCTTCAGCTAGTTTGCAGAACAAAAGATTTGTGAGAACTTGCTGGTAGACCAGATGGTTGTAATGCCTATCAGAAGGACCTCAAGAAGCTGAAGAACTGGACCCACAGGAACTGTGTGAAGTACAACAAAAAGAAATGTTAAGTCCTGCACGTGGGGAAGTACAACCAGATGTCCCAGTGCAGGTTGGGGCTGCTCAGCTGGAAAGGTTTGCAGAGAAGGACCTGGGAATTTTAGAAGGCAGTGCAGTTGAGCATTATCCAGCAGTGTGCAGTTGTGTCAAAGAAAGACAGTGGCACCCTGGACTGCATTAGAAGGACAACTGCCAGCAGGTTGAGGGAGAGGATTCTACCCCTCTACTCAGCACCAGTGACACATATTAGGACTCCTGGACCAGTGCTCCCTAATACAAGAGGCATGGGCATACTGGAGAGACTCCACTGAAGAGCAACAGATTATTAAGGAACTGGGGTATTTGGTGTACAGGGAGAGGCTGGGAAGGTGGGACTGTTCAGCCTGTAGAAGACAAGGCTCAGGGGCAACTCATACATCTCCTTAAAAACCTGATTTGGCAGTGTGGGGAGTGGAATAAGGAAGATGAATGCAGGTTCATATCTGTGTTGTCCAGTGATAGGACAGAAGGAAATAGTCATAAACAGAACTACAGGACATTCCATTTAAACTTAGGAATTTTTTTTAATGGCATGAGAGGTCCAACACTGTCACAGATTGCACAGAGAAGCTCTGGATTCTCCAGCCTAGTGGGTAACGAAGACCCACCTGAATATGTTTCTGTGCAACTTGCTCCAGCTGACACTGCTTGACTGTGGTCTGGGAAGAGACAATCTCTAGAGGTGTTGTTCATTGTCAGCAACTCTTTGATTCTATGGGTTGTTTTATGGAAACTGACTGATCAGCTCAACATTGTAATCTGTTTTCTACAAATGAAATCTGCCTGATGATGCTGGAAAAGTTCTTGGTTTCTGGGCCAAGAGTGTAGGCTGGACTCTGCAGTTTGCAAAAAACCCACCTTTGTCTCACATAAACAATTCAAGGGCACTCTAGAAGTGTCAATGGACAATTGTCCCTGTAGCTGATGCCTTCTCTACCATTTCTTCCTTGGTCAAAAGGAACTGGCTCACAGCATAAGTGAGATGCAGCAGACAGTCCCAAGGCAAGCCTTAACTGCAATGGTACACTTGCTCCCATGTGGCTACAACCAGGGAAGCTTCAGCTGTCTGTGCATAGCTCCTTTTCCCCAGGCAGAACAAGAGAGTGTAGTCCTTACAGAGCATGAGCAATGTAAGGAAAGGCTGTTGGGACCATTTCATCCACCATTTCCTAAGAACCTGTGAAATGACAGGTGCTAAACTTAGACCAACAGGAGCCTCCCTTTTCCCATTTCCTTCAGAGGTGCAGAAGAGGTGTGCACAATATAGAGGGGGTATGAAGTCACTTGGTCTGTTCAGCCTGGAGAAGATGAGAGTGAGGACAGACCTCATTGCTGGATACAACTTCCTCAGGGAATGCAGTGCAGGGACAGCACTGACCTCTTCTCTCTGGCAACCAGGGACAGGACCCAGGGAATGGGCTGAAGTTGTGTCAGGGGAGGGTTAGGCTGGAGATTAGCAAATGGTTCTTCCTCCAGAGGTGTTTGGGGACTGAATGAGTTCCCCAGGGAAACTGTCACAGCATCAACCCCAACAGAGCTCCAGATGCACTTGGGCAATATTCTCAGGCACATGGTGTGGTTCGTGGGGATGACCTGTGCTGGGCCAGGAGTTGGACTAGATGATCCTCAAGGGTCCCTTCCAGCTCTGGTTATTCTGTGATTCTCTAATTTTGTGAGTATATTAGCACTGTTACTAATTGTCAGACCAGCACCTATAAATGCAACATAACAGAGGTGGAGCTTCTCATCAGACATACCGTGACACACATTAACACACCGTGCTTTGGTTTCCCCCTTAGGTGCGACTATAAGTGTGATCATTGACGTTAATGTCAATATTTCAGTCATTATTTCTGCCCTGATTGCAATTTTGTACACGCTCGTGGGTGGGGTTTATTCTGTGGCCTACACCGATGTAGTTCAGCTCTTCTGCATCTTCCTGGGACTGGTAAGTTTGGCTTTTCTTCCCTTTCTTTGTTGAGGATTTTGCCCTGAGCACTAAGATGATTGCTGAGGCTTCTTGCCCAGCTTTGATTTTGGAACTATGTCTTCACCGAAGGGGTGAAGAAGCATTATCTCTACTCACAGAGCACTGACTTTAAAAGAGTCTTCATTTGCATCAACGTACATCCTGTGCCTTGAAAACAATGCTGTCCAAGAGGTCTGATTCTCTGGCTTTTTTCCAGCCAGTCTAATAGTGCAGACACTCTTGCAGTTTTTATATCTAACTCAAAATAGGACTGGAACTGACTCCTTTCCTGTCTGTCCATAGGACTGTGGTACAGGCACTGGAAGGAGGCATCAGATGTAGGCACAGTTGATGAAGAAGTCCAGAAGTTCTGGCATTGGACTTGCAAAGCCAGTACTTCCCTGCTTCTCTTTTCTGTAGTTGTCACCTATTCCCACAGCTTAGTTAACCTCCTGGTAGCTTAATTAACTTTCTTGGTTTTTCCCTCATTTCCTTCCCTCATTCCTGGAGATCATAATGTAAGAAGTCTCACTAAATGTCTCACTTGTTTTAATGTGGTAAAATGAAAATCCCCTCATCAGCTATCAATGATATGCTGGTGAGCAGCCTTTTATTTACTGCTGGTCTTTAAGCCCCATATTGAAAAACATCTATGTAACAGGACCCAGACCACAAGGATGCAATCAAAGAAGCTTCTGTCTTTGCCAGTGGCAGACATAGATGGTCACAAATGTGCAGAGAGCTGAGACAGACAAAAATAAATGGGGCAGCTTGAGGTGAAGGAATCAAATGTCCTCTTGGGGACCTGGTGTTCTTTCTCTGCTTTCACCAGAGCTCTTGTGCAGCTCTAGGGAAATTGCTTCAACCAGTGCTCAAACAGGTGATCACTAACTAGCTCTGTGTGTGTCCTCACTCTGTGGCACCTTACTGTGAGGACTAGGACCTTATTTGTAGAAATGTTAAGCATTCCCTGTTGGAACTGACTTAATGGAAATGGTGCTAAATAACCTGGAGAAGCAAATCCAAGTTCCAGCTGGCCACCTCAAATAAGAAGTTATTCCAGATCTTCTTCTCTCCTATCTTTGCTCTTCATCCTTACAGTGGGGAAAATACTGCCTCCTTCCCTAACATGAGTGTTGATATTTGTGAAACATTCAGTTTCTACAGATGGTTTGAATGACAGAAATTCCCCAAATTTTAAATAAATCACAATCCAGAAATGCCTTTCCAGTGAGATCAACTCCTGAACTGCTAAAGACCCTGGTCCTGTGGGAATAACAACATTAAAATCAGCATGAACCTGATGGGAAGGGGAAAGCAAATGAAGGTTGGATAGCAGACTTCTAAGTGGTTGGATATGTAGCTTTATAGCGTTCTTTTACTTCAGGTTGGGCTCTTTATGTAATTTCCCATTTGAAATAAACAGCAGCAATGTCATGTAGAACCCATATTCATAAACTCAAGAATGTCATCAGTGAACCTGGAAGACTCAGTATCTAAATGGTCATGCTCTAGATGAGGTAATTTTACATGAGATGGGACACTTTCACAGTAGATGGCACAGGCATAGCTATCCCAGCCTCTGCTCCAGGCTCTGGGGCACTTTTTATTCCCATTGGCACAGAGCTTTACTGCACATTCCTCTAATGTCTTTCTCTCCTGATCCTTACCCAAGAGGAAGTGCTTGTTGTAATCACTTCTCTTTCATACCCTGACTCCTAATTTCAGCCACAGCTCCTTCCTTCAGCATCCATAACCTCTACCCCAGCCCATCCACATACATCCTTGGTTTTCTCTTTGCAATCTCATGTAGTGTCTCCTTCCCTCCTCACTCTCCTCTATCAACATGTGCAATTCTCATCTCTTTGTCTTGTCTGGTGAGACTTTCCCTGATCCTGCACTGTATCCCCTCTATTTACTGCCTGTTCATCTCATCTCTGTTACTAATTCCCCATTCTAAACTCTGTATTTTCCCAGATAATTCCCAGGAACTGTTCAGGGCTGTCATTTTTGACAGGTAAATGAGTCTAAATGTATGAGTGCAAAACAGGACATGTCAGTAAACTCCAGGGCCATAGAAAGTGTTTGATTTACTAATGTAAAGATAGTCCTTCAGACCATGAAGAGCTAGGTTACTGTCAGGAACTGGAATGGTTCACAAAAGCTCATCATGCAATATTGTACTTATTAAGACCTATTTAGGCCTGGAAAACCTGTGGGATGAGGAAGGGCTGAGGGAGTTGGGTTTGTTTAGCCTGGAGAAGAGGCTCAGGGGTGACCTCGTGGCTCTCTGCAACTCCCTGCCAGGGCTGGAGAGAGGTGGGGGATGTGTGTCCTGCCATGGCTGCAGGGAGAGGACTAGAGGGAATGGCCTTGAGCTGAGCCAGGGCAGAGTCAGATTGGATGTGAGGAGAAATGTTTTCCCTGTGAGGGTGTTGAGGCACTGGGATCTTGCCCAGGGAGGGGGTGGAGTCACCATCCCTGGAGGTGTTGAAGAGGCATCTGGATCTGGCACTGGAGGATCTGGTTTAGGGTTTAGGGGTTCCAGCAGTGACAGGTTAATGGTTGGTCTCCTCCAGCCTTGATGGTTCTGAGTCTATGAACATGAAACATGATCAGTTGGATTGTGGCAACCTGTGTGGTATTAGATATCACTGGATTCTTAAGGATGTTGTGCTTGTGATGGTCTTGGCCATGTAGCACAAAGCCTGGTTTTCATCTCAGTAGGAGCTGCTGAGTTTCTCCTCCATAGGAAGTTAGTGAGTTATACCATTGCAAAATGAGTTGGCAAGTATATGCACAAAAAGTCAGTTGGAAAGGGAAATGAACCTTCTGGCTCAAACTGTCCCTTGAAAGGCTTTTATGGCCTAGATAAAAAACCAGAGACACTGAAAATGGCCAAGAGATCCCAAGAAAACACCCTCAAGGCAGAAAAGTGCTGTCACACTGGGCTAATGGGGGTTCTGGTGGAAGAGTGAGGGGGTTGCAGCAAGCAAACCCCCCTCTTGTCATGATACAGTTTTGTATTGAGTTAAACCAAATGTCTAAGCCTTCAGGTGTGATGTCTCATGCCTGTACACAGGCAAATTATGCTATTACATGCAAATTTATATGTAAATATTTCACTCCTGTGTGGTCC
>NW_008660323.1:9230-53429 GCF_000695815.1 Acanthisitta chloris
AGAATGAATGATGTCTAAATGTGACTTTCCGGCTGATTTGGTGATTTACACTGATTAAGTCTCTGCTCACACTCTCCAGGACTGATGTAAGCTATCCACTCCCAAGCTCTCTGGATTTCAGAGGTGTTCCACCTGCACATGACCTGACTTTTCTGCAAGTCAGCTTGGCAGTTTTGCATTCAATCTGTAGCATACAAGAAGAAGAAAACTGTTAATATTTGACAGTGTTAACATTCAAATTTCAGAGATTAGGAATGTCTTCTTTAAGCCTGAACAGATTGTTTCTCTTTGGTTGCAGTGGATCAGTGTCCCCTTTGCGATGTCCCATCCTGCAGTAACAGACATTGGGCTCACAGCTGTGCACCAGGTGTACCAAGCACCTTGGCTTGGATCTATCAATTCACTTGACATTTACACATGGTTGGACAATTTCTTTTTACTGGTAAGTGGAGACTTGTGTGAAGGAATGAAGCATTTAAGCACTCACACTCTGTTACTGTGACAGCTGAAAATAATAGAGCCTAGTTAAGAGTTTCCAGCAAACTGAAAACTTTTACCCTCTTGACTCCTGCTCAATATTTCTGCACATTTGAATGATTTCAGTGACATATCCGTCAGCATTGCCAGGAATGCAATTTAAATATCATCAGGCTGAAAGAGCTGACTTGTTAAAATTAAATAGAAGTCTGCAGCAAATGCTTTACTGATGTCATTGTTGGCAGAGGAATTTATATGTTGCAGAAGGCAATAAATATGTTATACAAATGATTAAATATGCCTCAGGTATAGATGAAGTAGAAAAAGCTGTGCAGAGATGGATGGAAGGATGGATGAATTCATATGTGCACACTTGCCAGAAGGAGCCAAGAGCTTTCATTATTTAATACCTCTGTATTACACTCAGGATTAGGTGGTTATTAAGTACTTTCCATTACAAGGTCTAGAAACACATGCAAACATTTTCCATTCTCAGTGTCCCTATGCAAATCTGCACTGGTTTCATTATCATGTTGTACTTTGGGATTACTTTCCCTGTAGGTTTTTTTTAAATCATCTCAAGCAAAAATCATCTCAAGCAAAAATCATCAGGGTTTTCTGATAAGTGGGCTATTAAAACATATTATTTTCTCCAGCTTCCTCTCAGAGAGCCAAAGCATGACATTAGCTCAAGTGTCTGTATTCTCTCTGGTAAGCCCAAAGGTTTCATCTGGGTTGATGACCAAAGGAAAGGTCTGATGTTGCCAAACTCTGACAAACTTCTTTTCATCTTCTTCGTTTCATTATAGCTCAAGAAATTTACACATTCTTGGAAAGCTTCGTTAAAGGAAAATTATTAAGGCAGCAAAAGAAAATAGTCATAAATAACAAGTCAAAATTGGACTTGTCTGTGAAACATTAATTTAGTCCCTGTGTGTGCATGAAGCATATATGAAACACCTGTGTACATACTGTCTGGTCCAAATGCCTCCTGCCTCATTTGGTGTGTAGAACTGGGCTGTGCACATTTAGTGAGCAATTTGATTTGTTTTCTTTCAGTGCTGTTTAGTAACAGGCAATTATTTTCTTCATGGAGACAATTCAAATCCTGCTCTCAAGACAGAATTGTCAGCACTTGATTTTTCAACCTTTGGTAATACTCTTTAGTGTCATATTTTGCAGATGTAATTTTAAGTCTCATCAGGATCTTCACTGTTAGATACCCAAATAAAAAAAGAGGTGTTGCCACCATAAAAGAAAACTTTCTTTTGCTGCTTTGTCTTCAATTTCTGTTGCTATTGTATTTGCTTAAGGCAGTAGGAGAATAATATTTCAGATTCTGAGTTCAATGTCAATACAGAGTGTCTTGCTTTGTTTAAATGACCACGTGCATTCACAAAGGAAGATAAAATCTTGCTTTCAAATCCTATCAGAATCAAATCCAATTTTGGTGGGGGAAGGTTACTGGAGGGCAAAATTTTCAAATATGAAACATGACCATAGTATTTTATAACCTTTAATGAGGCATTGTCAGGTATTTGTACATTTTACAAATCTTGGGGATTACAGAGATTATGTAAGTGCAAAGTGTTGTTGCTAATTGTGCACAGGAATAACTTGCCTAGAAGAATGGGATTTAAGTAGACTTACACAGGTTTGGCATTGCTTGTGAGAATGAAAGTTGCAGTAATTACTGGCTGATGAAATAATAAATGAATCTAAAAGGAACAACATAGCTTTCAGCATTCAAGTAATGTTTCTATATGGTGTTAGCAAAACCATCCACTGACAGCATCCTGTCCATTGTGTTTGCAGACATTAGGAGGAATCCCATGGCAAGCATATTTCCAAAGAGTCCTTTCCTCATCTTCTGCCACATATGCTCAAGTTCTGTCATTCCTGGCTGCTTTTGGCTGTCTCGTCATGGCTATCCCTGCAGTACTTATTGGTGCAATTGGAGCATCTACAGGTAAAGGATTAAAAATCGGTAGCAACCATAAATGGAAAATGAACAGTGCAATAAGTGTGTGAAAACAAAACTCAGGTTGGATATAGGTGACATATAGGCTAAATAGCCATGTGGCATCATTAATCAACTCATGACTTCTTCAAAAGGAGACTACACAGAAAAATTGTATTATAAAATATTTTTCCCAAAGGAAATTGTTTCTACCCCAGTGGATGAAATTAAATCATTTTGTGCATTCAGGGTACCTACAGATGTAATATATCTATTTGATGCTTGAGTTAGATTCTGGTACTTTTATTTGGGCCTAACATAGAACCATCAAGGTTGGAGGAGACCTCTGAGATCATCGAGTCCAACCATTAACCTGTCACTGCTGGAGCCCCTAAACCCTAAACCAGATCCTCCAGTGTCAGATCCAGACGCCTCTTCCACACTCCCAGGGATGGTGACTCCACCACCTCCCTGGGCAATATCCCAGTGCCTCAACACCCTCACAGGGAAAACATTTCTCCTCACATCCAATCTGACTCTGCCCTGGCTCAGCTCAAGGCCATTCCCTCTAGTCCTCTCCCTGCAGCCATGGCAGGACACACATCCCCCACCTCTCTCCAACCCTGGCAGGGACTTGCAGAGAGCCAGGAGGTCACCCCTGAGCCTCTTCTCCAGGCTAAACAAACCCAACTCCCTCAGCCCTTCCTCATCCCACAGGTTTTCCAGCCCTTTGCTGCCCTCGTTGCCCTTGGCTGGACTCGCTCCAGTGCCTCAGTGGCCTTTTTTTATTGAGAGGCCATAAAACAGTAATAATGGGGAGCAGCTGAGAGAGCTGGGGTTGTTTAGTCTGGAAAAAAGGAGACTGAGGGGAGACCTTATCACCCCCTACAACTACCTGAGAAGAGGTTGTAGCAAGTTGGGTCTTGTCCCAAATAACAGGTAACAGTACAAAAGAAAATGGCCTCAAGTTGCACTAGGGAAGGTATAGATTGAATATTAGGAAAACTTTCTTCACCAAAAGGGTTGCCCTGGAGGTATTTAACAGACATGTAGATATGGCACTTGAGGACATGGTTTAGTGGTGGGCTTGGCAGTGCTGGGCTAGTGGTTGGACTCAAAGATCTTAAAGGCCTTTTCCAACTTAAATGGTTCTATGATTTGTCAGAAATTTCTTACCTTGACCAAAATATCCTTGTCAAGGTCTTTCTCATAGTGAGAGTGATCCTCACAATAACCATGTAGTTAAATGTTGGAAATGTTTCACACATTGCTTTGCACTCTGTCTGTAATTCAAAATAGTAGTTATACACATCACAAAGAAACATGTACCCCAGCCTTATTTTATTGAGTGAAATTACCTTTATGAGCAATTTGAAGTTTTAATATTAAACTTTTTATGGGATAGCCACAGGCTGTGGTCAGACTTATTCTAAAGACAAGTAAAAATGCTGAATAGAATTAAATCTGCCTAACAGAAACCAGTGGGACACTGCATCTCTGAGATGCCATCAGTCTGTCCCTCATAACAGTTTGGTCATTGAGCGTGAATGAACTGTGGCAATATGAATAGCTTGAAGTCAAGAGATGCTGTAGCTGATGATGCTAATGTTACTAATTACATTCTGGTGTCTATATTGCAGCTTGGAACCAGACTGAGTATGGTGTCCCTGACCCCAAGAGTAAAAGAGAAGCAGATATGATTCTACCAATTGTGCTCCAGTACCTTTGCCCAGTCTATATCTCATTCTTTGGCCTTGGTGCTGTTTCTGCTGCTGTGATGTCCTCAGCTGACTCTTCAATCTTATCAGCAAGTTCTATGTTTGCTCGGAACATTTACCAACTTTCCTTTCGGCAAAATGTGAGATAACATTTTCCTTTCTACTTTTAGAGAAATTTTGGGTGAGGCCTTAATGAAGTGATACATAGACAGTAATTTTATAATGAAACACTTTGCTCATGTTCCTGCCTATGACTAGAAAAGTGCAGCATTTAGTTCCTAACAGTATGTTGAACAAAGAGAAAATCATAACAATATTTATGGTTCCCAGAGGTGAAAGAGCTAGCTCAGGGCAACTTTCAAGAGTTCTCATGGCCCTGCAATTCAGCCATAAGTTTTACTTCAATCCTTAACAAAATGAAACATTTTTCTAATTATTCATTCATCAGAGAATCATTTGACAACAGAATGGTTTAGCAAGTTGGAGTTTTCTTAGGAAAAGGAGAAGAAATTCTGATGCTGACAGCTTTTTTCTAGTTGAGCCATATCGTACTTCTATTTCAAAGTTATTTCCAACACTGCTGGTTTTTCTCTGACACATTAGCAAACTTTTCCTCATGTTCAACATCTAATGACTTTGGGAATGACAACCATAACCCTTGAGGTTTTTTCTCTGAGCTTGACATGAACATAGAGATATTAAGTTTGTAAATATCATTGAATAAATCATACCAAATATCCTTTCACAATGCAGTATTTCATACTGTCTGTGCATGAATGTCAGCATACATGTATCACCACAGCAAAAGCCACATAACACTGCTGGTTTCTTTGCAGGCTTCAGACAGAGAAATTGTGTGGGTCATGAGAATCACTGTTCTTCTGTTTGGAGCATCAGCAACAGCAATGGCACTGCTGGCTTCGTCAGTGTATGGCCTGTGGTACCTCAGCTCTGACCTTGTTTATATCATCATATTCCCCCAGCTGCTCTGTGTGTTGTTTATTAAAGGAACCAACACCTATGGTGCCATTGCAGGATACTTATTTGGCCTTTTCCTCAGAATAACTGGAGGAGAACCTTACCTCTACCTTCAGCCCTTGATCTTCTATCCTGGCTGGTATCAAGATGATAACAATATCTATGTCCAGCGATTCCCTTTTAAAACTCTTGCTATGCTCACCTCCTTCTTTACTAACGTTATAGTCTCCTACTTAGCCAAATACTTATTTGAAAGTGGGACTTTGCCACCAAAGCTGGACTTCCTTGATGCTGTTGTTGCCAGGTACAGTAGAGAACACATGGACAAAACAACTCTTGTAAAAAGTGACAATATTGTATTAAATGAACTTGCACCTGTGAATCCACGACACAGTCTAACTCTGAGCTCAACTTTCACGAACAAGGAAGCCTTCAACTATGTTGATTCGAGTCCAGAGCTCTCCAACACTGAAGACAATTAAAAAATCTGGCAACCAAGGGCAAAAGAGGCTATTCTACAAAGAAGAGTAAGAGGCATTTTATCAGAAGAAATACAAGGAGTGGGAATAAAATGCCTCTGCACATTCTTAAAGTTGTTTCTAGGAGCAAGAGCATCCCATGGGAGGAACCCTTTTCTGCTATTATCTAACATGTTGGATTAGATCGTAGAGCGTTTACCAAAATATACACTCAGATCTCATTCTTTCCACCCAGAACTATATACTGTGTAATTAAAAAACATTTATAATTGAAAATATATGTAGCAGGAAATGTGCAGCAGTTATTTATTAACCTAGGACATGGTCTGAAGAGATTATAATGCAGTCACTGAAATATTATCAGTCAACTTTTTATTGGCGTTAAGTGAAAATATATTGTCACAGCTATAAGTGATTATTACTGAAGAGTTAGTTTCTTGAGCAAGGACAGGTAACTGGGATTTTGCTCTGGTCATTTTTTTGCCACATAAAGAAATTTAAACATTAGAATCTAGTATTGTATTATTTGTATGAGACAGCCAAATGCACAAATAGTAATAAATTTCTTATAGGAGTGCTAAATATCATATATTAACTTTGAAAAGTTAAAATGAATTCACCAGTTTAAAATTATGTTATGCCTAATGCAAGACAACCTTCAGCAAAGTATATTACTCTAGGTGTTCTCTTTTATTTTTCCTGTGGTTAGTGGCTGTCACCAAAATTCTTATAGCAATAATTGGAGTTGAAATTCAGCTTGTGAAAAATGACTCTTCTAAAAAAAAAATTTTCAGTGTTGAGAAAAGAAGCCTTGTCTTGACTTATGATCAAAATGAACGCTGAGCAAAGAAATCTGACACTAAGCAACCAAAACAATGGAATAAATATTGAAAAGTAAAGAGAGTCAAGGCTTGAAAAGAGAGAGGAGAGGGTTTTCCATAGAGAAAATTCCTACTTTTCAATTAATATAAAAAGCATTCTCAAAGATATTAACAATCTTCTGGCTTGGTCTTGCTGGGATTACTCTGGAAAGTGGAGATTTTCCATAGAAAATCACATTTTACTCAAAAATCTCTCAAAAAAAACAGGTTTGCTGAACAGCTTTCCATATCTGTGTCTGCCTCCAAAAGCAGGTTGGAGGGGAAGTGAAAGGAAAGCTGAACCCACAAGCAGAATGAAAGGCACAGTGTTGTCTTCCACTAAATACTGGAGTCCTTCATTAATGTCTGTCCTCCTGGCCATCGTGGTAGCACCACAGAGCACCAGCAGTGGTCAGATGCAGACAAGACTTCACTCATGAATGGCAATGCTGGCCAAAAGTGGCAAAGCAGGGAGATGAGGTCTCTTCCAACTTTGCCTAGGCCAATAGGGAACACTCAGTGTCGTTTCCATTTGCCCATGGCCGAGATGATTGTGTCTGTCCCCATTGGTATGTGCCTTTCACAGTGGGAGCTCTGGTTGCTAGGCGTCTGTATAATCAAGAGTTTCTGTATAACTAAGAGTTAGGATCCAATGATTCTTTATTAAATCTACGCATGACACAAAATGTTCAGTTGAAATGCTGCCAGTCACTGGTGAAATCTCTTCTTTAACACTCGTGGCAAGAGGAGCTACACTGGGGGACAGGAGATGTAAGAATAGGTTTTGCTGCTAAAGGAAGAAGCCATCAACTTGTGCATTCAATGCTGACATAAGCTTTCACAAGGTTGAATCCTTAGATATGTTTTTGCTCCTTTTGTGGAGTCTTAACAGCATATATATTTTTTATACGTAGAGATAATTAATTTCAGAGATGTTGATTTCTTTTCTCCTTACACTGCATTTAAAAATAGCACCACATCTCAGTTCTGAAAACACAGGATGACCTGTGGTACTGCTGGGCTAACACATACTGAGTGTGCTAGAGGGAACTAAATCAGGACCTGCACTAATCTTACAGCAGAGTGGCAGGCTAATGGTCGGAGTCGATGATCATAGAATCAACCAGGTTAGAAAAGACCTCCAAGATCATCAAGTCCAACCCTACTATGTTTATTAGCCCATGGCACTAAGTGCCGCATCCAGTCTCAGCTTGAAAATCTCCAGGGATGGTGAATCCACCACCTCCCTGGGCAGCACATTCCAATGCCTGCTCACTCTCTCTGTAAAAATCCTAGAAGTCTCCTCCAACCTTGACGAATCTATGACTCTATGATTCTAAAAACCCAGAAGACCCAATATATCAAAGAAATAAAAAACTCCTGCAAGGTGAGAGAACAAGCCACCAATGAAATTCAGGGTGCTGAGTATCTCAAAAACCAAACGTGAGCCCAGTGATATTCATTCCCCCATGGACCACAGAAGAGAGAGGAGGGAAGAGATTGTACAGAAGAAGGAGAGGGGAGAACAGAGCCACTACTGAATGACTGTCAATTTCCAGACCAGATCCTCTAGCTTGAATCCCTTCCTAAGAGAAAATATCAAGCCACATTTTTGCCCGCTTGCATAGCCAATGTCTTGTGCTGCAGTCAGAAATTAAGTTAGAGGATCTCATTTGAGATTCAGATTAGATATTAGAAAACATGTTTTCACTGTTAGGATGTTCAGGCACTGGAATATTGCCCAGGGAGGTGGTGGAGTCACCATTCCTGGAAGTGTTGAAAGGGCATTTGGATCTGACACTGGAGAATCTGGTTTAGGGTTTAGGTGTTCCAGCAGTGACAGGTTAATGGTTGGACTCAATGATCTTAGAGGCCTCCTCCAACCTTGTTCATTCTATGATTCTATGATTTTACAGCCACCTGTATGTCTTCATAAAAAATTTCCTCTTACCTCAGTTTTGTCTGTGAATTGCTAGAATTTCATTATGAAGGGCTGCAGAGTGACCAGATGCTTTGAATATAGCAACATTTCTGTCTTGTTTATTTCAAAATGCCTATTTGTGAGAGAAAAAAAGAAAAGAGAATGGGATTCAGCTGGAATCATTTAAGAAATTTTGATTAAAAAATAAAAATCCTTTTCTTTTGTATTCCTTTGTTGCCATAAATATGTAAATGCTTTGAAAATGTTCAAGAAAAAAAAAGTTAAGTGAAAATAAAATAAGTGTTAGCCCAAATATTTCGAGCCAGATGCTTTCAATATTATCAGAATATGTTACACTTTTTATCCTGTAGACAAACTTTGTGAAATTCATGTGATTTTGCACAGTATTCCTGCTTAGGTGGAACTCTGCCTTCCCTAAATGGAAAGTGGTTCCAATGAAGAACTTCAGTCCTCCCTGCGGAGACTGAAAGGTTATTGCACTTTTTCACGTAGCACACCATGGAAGCTGTAGCATGCAAAGGAGAGTAGTGACATGGATGACTGTTGATCCTGTGACTATAACTCTGCTTTCCACATAGCAATTCTCTGTGTGTGTCTTTGTGTGAGTCCAACAACGCCTGCCATGGTTGCAGTGTGGGCTGCATAGTAGATGGGACAACTACAAAAGCTAAATAGCCCCATGCAAAGTCTGTTTACAGGTTTTATTGCCTTAGTTCAGCTATCCTACCATTAAATTTGTACAGAGCTGTTCATATAACCAAAGGCCATATCTGTAATTGATAGCTGGAGTAGAAGAAAAATGGACCAGGATACAACTAAGTTGTGCACTAGCAAAATGCCAACAGGACGTGATTCTTCAAGTAGGTTTTGTTCTCAGAGGAATTATCAGATGTATCTTCTCCACTTTTGCAATTTGTAGGCTGTAGTACTGTGCAGTAAATTGGATCTATAATCAGTGAAGCAAACAGCTCATTTTCAGACACGGAGGTTATTGTTTCTGAGCCTACAATTTCTACGTAAAATATTCATATCATGGTCATACATTTTGCTTTCATATTCTTAACACTTGTGAATAGCATTTATTTGACAGGGTTTTTTACCTCCTCTGCATGAGATGTGTTCATAAAGTCAAGGTTAATAACATAGCTGACATGTCAAAAAAGTTATTTCATCTATATTTGTCCATATGGGATGGTATATGTATTATAAATAAAACATACTTTTGTGAACCTGAACTGAATGTAAACATTAAGTGGAACAAATAAAGTAAAAGTCAGATTTTCATATAGTACAACAATTTAGGATTTCAAATAGAAGTATCATAGAAAAAAACAACCTGTTATTAATTTTTCCTTCTGCCCTTCAAGTGTATTGATCAAGTTCCATGTGCAGTTAGACTGTAAGTTATTGTACATCTGCTATTAATCAGGGCAGTATTTGTGGCTGTTGTTAAAAAAAAAAGTATATTTTTGTCTATGTCAGAAATGTTATATTAAGACTATACCTAACAAAGCAGATAGGAAGCATAATATAGAGATATATGTTTTGACTTCATTTGTATTGTATTCAATAGTGCCCATGCAATTCAGGAAAACACTGTCTGATTTTGGGTCTGTTTTGTCCATCTATTAAAAATAAAGACATTTATTTTATTATCACTCGGCATCACCTGGAGTTCTGTCTCATGGGCACAGCCACACAGAGATGAGGTGGCCTTGGCAGAGCAGGATTTGGCTCTCACCCAGGGGATCAGTGTGGTCACTGTGGCTACAGCCCTAACCCATGCTGGAAATAGAGCTCCTAGTTCAGTAATCCCCTCCTTGTCCTCACAGTGAGAAAGAGCAGAAGCCTCTGAGCTCCAGGATAACCTACATCCAGTGGGACTCTCTCCTGCAGACCACTTGGCAGGGACCTTGTACTTGGGGATAGGGACTGTGGTTTGGGCTGCAGAGCTGGGAAGGAGCACAAAATGAACTACAGGAGCAGGAGAGATTACTCCTGTGATTCACCTTTTGTCTGAGCAGACAGGAGCCAAGCTTTGCTAGCTTTTCCCTTTGTAGAGGCACATTAAGTCATCCTGGGCATTGAATGTGCTATTAAGAGCTTGATCATCAAAGGAAAGACACATATGGGTGTCTAACCAAATGCCACTATGACACATGCCAAACATGCAAAGATGCTTTGCATGGGCAAAGTAAGGCACACTGATCGGTTTTCCAGGGCACTGAGGTGTTCTCTCATGCAGCAAAGCACAGTCTTAGATTTTCAAACAGTGTCAAATTGTGCAGATAGTTCTTTGAGGCCATAATGCTGTGATCTCTTGCAATCATGAGTTTGATCCCTGCCTGCACCTTGGAAAACCTGAAGCATGTTTTAAGGCATGAGCCCTGATATCCTGCAACTTGTAAGTCAGAACAAAAGCAAGTACATGATCCTACAGATTCAAAAAGACAAGAAAAAGTATTAAGTAATCACAGAATCAATGAGGTTGGAGGGGACAACAGTGGGTCATCTGGTCCAATGCAATCATGAGTTTGATCCCTGCCTGCACCTTGGAAAACCTGAAGCATGTTTTAAGGCATGAGCCCTGATATCCTGCAACTTGTAAGTCAGAACAAAAGCAAGTACATGATCCTACAGATTCAAAAAGACAAGAAAAAGTATTAAGTAATCACAGAATCAATGAGGTTGGAGGGGACAACAGTGGGTCATCTGGTCCAACCTCCCTACTCTACTCCAGTCGTCTTAGAGCATGTTGCACAGGATTGCATCCAGATGGTTTCTTAAAAACCTCCAGTGAGGGAGACCCCACAGCCTCTCTGGCCAGCCTGTTCCAGTGCATGCTCAGTCATGCAGTAAAGATGTTCTTCCTCATATTCAGGTGGAACTTCCTGTGCATCAGTTTCTGCCCATTGCTTCTTGTCCTGTTGCTTGGCACCGCTGCGAAGAGCCTGGCTCCATCCTCTGGGCGTCTTTCCTTCAGATACTTACAGACATCAATGAGGTCCCCTTAACTGGACAACCTGTTCCACTGCCTTATCACCCTCACAGTAAAGAATTTTTTTCTTATGTATAATCTAAATCTACCCTCTGCTCATGAACAATATTAAATACTGGGAACATGTGGCCCTCTCCTTTCCATTGCTTCTTAAGAAGGAGGTTGAAGCCATGAATACGATAACACCAAACAAATAGGTGAAGAATTAGTCCTAGGAGTGGGACTTCAGGGCTTTTAACCTTTGGGAAGCATTCATAGAAAGAGCATAGTTCCCAGGGGAGGGTTTGCACATGACTGTCTGGAGCACTGACCTTCAGAAACCAAGACTGCAAAAACAGATTAAGGAAAACATCCATCTAGGTTGCAGGAGACATATTGTGACTGAGAGAGGCATATGCTGTCTCCACAACTGGTGTACATAAATAAAAGGGAAAAGCAATGCAAATGAGGCTGTAGTCAGATAAAAGGCTAGAGAAAAAGGCAATGGACTGCAGGCAAAAAAAAGGAATCGTAGAATCATAGAGTCATAGAATCAAAGGGTTAGAAGAGACCTCAAAGATCATCAAGTCCAACCCTACTGTGGTTACTAGACCATGGCAATAAGTGCCACATCCAGTCTCAGCTTCAAAACCTCCAGGGATGGTGAATCCACCACCTCCCTGGGCAGCACATTCCAATGCCTGATCACCCTCTCCCTAAAAAATCTTTTCCTAATATCCAACCTAACCCTCCCCTGGCAGAGCTTGAGTCTGTGCACTCTTGTCCTATGGATGAAAGAATTAATCAGGTTGGATATATTTAATTGACTTAGGAAACACTGTGAGGTCAGAAGGAAACAATGAAGTTGTTTGTGGAGTAACACAGGAAACTGGAGGAATGAGATGGAAGAACTACAACTATAGAAGCAAGATGTGAAAACCTCTCATGCAGTGGAGAAGAATGACAACAGAATAGCTCTCAAGATGGAAAATTGTTTGAAAAGGCCTTTTTCTGAGGTTATATAGGCCTTAAAGAATTTAACATGGATGTGGACAAACACACTTACTAATACTTCTAGTGAAATAAAACCTACCTCAAAGTGTATGATCCTGTAAGCATTTTAAGTCTGTCAGAGACTAGGAAAGAAAGACTCATGCAGTGGCTAAAATTTACTAGTTTTAGTCCTGTGGGTAATAGATTTCTTCCTCAGATCATCAAAGCACAGAAAAACAGAGGTGCTGTTTCAACTTTGCATTTGGTGCTTAAACACAGCATTACAAAATATCTGTTGACAGAAAATCAGGTTGTAGCAGAAGCTGAGAGCGAATAGATTATTTTCATATACACAGAGCAATGAGAGGAGATATTTAAAATGGAAATGTATCAATTAAATGACAAATGGATATGCAATACCATAAAATAGATTTACAATGGGAAGTAGAGGAAATTTCCTCATCACATGATTGAATTTCTGAAATTAATGGAATCATAGAATTTAAGGGTTGGAATGGACCTTAGAGATCACCTAGTCCCAGCCACCTGCCCTGGGCAGGGACCCCTCCTCACTAGATTAGGTGGCTCAAAGCCTCATCCAGCCTGGCCTTGAACTCTGCAAGGCCGAGGCAGCCACCACATCCCTGGGCAACCTGGGCCAGTGTCTCACCACCCTCACAGGAAAAACTTTTTCTCACATCCAACCTAGACTTTCCCTCCTTCAGTTTGAACCCATTACCCCTTGTCCTATCACTGCAGTTCCTAACACAGAGTCCCTCTCTGGCTCCTTGTAGGCCCTTCAGAGATTGAAAAGTTGCTCTGAGGTCTCCACACAACCTTCTCTTCTCCAGGCTGAACAGCCCCAACTCCCTCAGTCTGTCCTCATAGGGGAGATGCTCCAGTTCTCTTAGCAACTTTGTGACCTCCTCTGGACCTCCAACAGTTCCAAGTCCTTCTTATGTTGAGGACACCAGAACTGTGTGCAGTATTCCAGGTGGGTCTCAGGAGAGCAGAGGTGTAGAATCTCCTCTTTTGCCCTGCTGCCCACACTCCTGTGGATGCAGCCCAGGATTCCATTGGCTTTCTGGGCTGAGCTCACACTGCAGCTCATGATGAGCTTCTCATCCACTGTCTCTCCCCAGTCTTTCTTCTCACTGCTGGTTTCAATTCCTTCCCCACCCAACCTGTAGCTGTGCCTGGAATTGCCATGGCCCAGATGTAGGTCTTTTGTAAGCAAAAAGCAGTAGGGATCAAACAGGTCCTGTGAATGATACAGTAATGATGGTTAAGTCTTGTGTGACACAGACCTACATCTCATGTTGCTCCTGGTTCTAGTATACATCCTAAAAGTCTAAACACACTTGAAGTAAGTTTGAGTGACATCCTTCAGTGTATGATGACACTTAGACACTCATCAGTTCTTTCAAGGAAGGGTTTTCCATGGTTATGACTGACGCACTAAAATTCATTTGACTATTTGGAAATGGACAAGGCCATTTTTTTTGCCAAGCTAATGAATTTCACTGCAAGCAAAAGGAATTGAATATATCCTGCCAATTTACTAATGGAATGTAATTATTATCTATATATTAATAACAGAGATTAGAGTGCTGAACTGCACTTTGTGCTGCTCAGCAGTTCCCATTCATCAAAACATTGGACACAATTTTCAGTAGGATTTAAAGGGAAAGATGCTCCCTAAACTGATGTGTCATTGAGGGAATTCTGTTCAAGGAATGAG
The DNA here is from genome assembly GCF_000695815.1 of Acanthisitta chloris. Taxonomy (NCBI): domain Eukaryota; kingdom Metazoa; phylum Chordata; class Aves; order Passeriformes; family Acanthisittidae; genus Acanthisitta; species Acanthisitta chloris. The sequence continues at coordinate 23,356 of NW_008660323.1, forward strand.
GCAGCTCCAGGCACCTTGTGATTTCAGCATGATTAGGTAAAACACAGATTCTCTTTGATCAATGCTGTTTTGACTACAGAGATATCTACTTTATGTTATGCCACTAACCACTGTAAAGCTGTGGCTGTGGCTTGTCCTCCTTTGAGGCTGGGCAGGAGCATGGTCATGGCGAGAGGAATTAATAGGTTCCTGCTGCCCACCAGCCTCTAGATCTTAGAATCATAGGATCATAAAACCATCAAGGGTGGAGGAGACCTCTAAGATCATCAAGTCCAACCATTAACCTGTCACTGCTGGAACCCCTAAACCCTAAACCAGATCCTCCAGGCTCAGATCCAGACACCTCTTCAACACCTCCAGGGATGGTGAATCCACCACCTCCCTGGGCAATATCCCAGTGCCTGAACACCCTCACAGGGAAAACATTTCTCCCAACATCTAGTCTGAATCTCAGTTGCCTCTGTCTCTATCTCCTTTGAGAGAGATCTGGTTTATGGCCAAGTACAGTGAATAAGTCTGCCTTCAGCAGCACAGTGAGTTTTCTGGGTATGAACTTGCATATAGTCTTCCAACAGTCAGTCAACAGTGGGAGAGAGCTATCATTAAAAACCATATCATCCCACAGAATCACATACACACAATCAATGAAGTTCTGCTGGGTTTGATTGCATGTTATGCTAAGCAGTTCCACAAGGTATCCTTCAATAGCATTAAAGTTTCCTTCCTTTTCTGTCCTATGTACCAGCACCTTTGAAATCAACAGCATCTTACTTTGACTTCCTCCACAGTGCTGTTTTCCCACTCCAGTAAATGATCAACAGCTACTTTGATCATCACACAAAGTGCAGGCCTAGTTGCTCAGAGTGTAAGAATGTAAGTAGTTAGCTATAAAAACAAGATTTCCAGACTCTACAGTTTGCTTCATACATATTAAGATTAGGAGCAAGAAATATGACAGAGAAGTAAACTGAATACCAGAAATAATGTGACATATCAAGGCTGGTATAACAGAGAGCTGTGTAAACTTTATTATTGTGTGGCTTTAAAAAATATTATGATCCAGCAAAGCAATGAACTAACTCCTTTTGAGTTAGTTTTGAGTCCATGAACGGGAAGTGCCAAGAGGATGATCAGACTCTGCTCAGTGGGGAAACAAAGAAAACAAGAGGGAACAGCAAAAACTGATGCCCAGGAAACTCCACCTGAACACGAGGAAGAACTTCTTTGCTGTGCAGTCACTGAGCACTGAACAGATTGCCCAGAGAGGTCGTGGATTCTCCCTTACTGGAGATATTCCAGACCCATCTGGACACAATCCTGAGCCATGTGCTCTGGGGTGGCCCTGCTGGAGTAGGGAGGTTGGACCAGATGACCCATTGTGGTCCCTCCCAACCTCACTGATTCTGGGATTCTGTGATTGGTTTTCCTCTACTGTGTAAGTTCATATGATATTTGCATAGTATCTGTTATTTGTTTATACACTTATTACAGCAGCTACCCACATAAGGAGTCCATAGTGAGGAGCAAGCACAGTTACCCAGTTTTAGGATTATAAAAGAAATTTGTGTTTTCCATCAGTCTAAAATCCATTTTTCTACTTCTGGCAAAGTGTCCTCAAGGATTTCACTTGATCAAAACTGCTTATAGCGTAATGGAAATGTCATTTTAGCAGCATAATATAATATTTGAATAAGAAAATAAATAAGTTATATTTTCATAAGGAGCTTATGCCCCGATTTAAAAAAAAAGAAAGATGAAGCATTCATTCCTGTACAGGATCTCTCACAGGATTTCAATGCTAACATTTTAAGGGGACCTCATTTTTAAAAGGAGTTGAATGTTTACTCTTCTAATACTAAATCTGCTTAAACTACTTCAAAGCAGATATACAAACCTAAGAAAGTTTGGGCTGTACAAACAGTTCAGTCCTATGACTGATGAATTGACTACAAAGTACGTTTAACTTATCTTGCCTGAATACTTGCATCAAAACTTGGGATACTTGGCACTGCCTTTTTAGAACTAATATTCATTCATAAGCAGTTTCTATTCAGATACACTCTGAGAAAAATGCATGCACCATTGGTAAGGCAAAACCAGAAATGAGTTGTCTTGTAGCCCATATGTTCAGAAAGAAAAGCTTTGTCTAAGGGATTTCTTATGTCATTCCCTTTTACTTAACCTAGTAAAGCATTTACAGCTGCACCACTCATCCATTTCCCCCTCACCCTGTAGATTTATGTTGCTTTCCAACAACCTAAGGAATACTGAAAAGGTTTTTAATAAGACTAGAGAAACTGTCAGTAAAAAGATTTATTTCACAGCACATTTTCATTTCAAAATAAGTGCATAAAAAACACAGAGGTCTCACAGCAATTACAGTATCTGCTGTCGTGGGAAGAAATGTCACAGAAAATAGGCATTTGGCAATAGGACACTGAATGGTGATACCAGGACAGTGCAGAGCATTTCCATTAGTCAGTTTAGTAATGAAGGCTAATGGTTCTGTCTCTGCTGTCACTGTATACCAGAGTAGTCCTGGAAACAAACAGTGGGTATGATTTTATATTGGCTTTTGCAATTCAAAAGGTTTTTTATTCTAAGGGTGTTGAGACACTGGCATAGGTTGCCCAGGGAGGCTGTGGCTGCCCTGACCCTGGTGGTGTTCAAGACCAGGTTGGATGAAGCCTTGAGGACCCTGATTTAGTCAGGAGGTGTCCCTGCCCAGGGCAGGGGGTTGGGGCTAGATGATCTGTAAGGTCCATTCCAACCCTTAAATTCTATGATTCTATGAATTATTACAAAGGCTGTAGCTGAAGCAAAACAAAGATACATTAAAAAATATATAGGGAGACAGTCCCTGTTCTGGAGAATTGTTCACATACACCTGAAGAAGAGAATACATGTAAAACTACAATGGCAGAACAAGGGCAAATATTTATACAAACTAGCTAAGCATAGGTTTAGCTTATATTTTTACTATTAAAAACAAAATAATAAATGCCAGATTAGGTTCCAAGCCTCTTAAATGTCATGCCTTAAAGCCTAACAGGAGCAGTGGGGCCAGGAAGGGAATGTCATTGTCTGCTGTACCAGGGAACTGGACAGGGGGTGGATCCATCCACAATGGTCTTCTTGGGTGTCTTATACCATCTGGGGCACTTTTACAGAATGGGTGTTTGATGGTACTGTTGTAGTTCAGGCCAGCTGAGCAATCAGCCAGAGCAGGAGCAGATAAAGGTGGAGGAAGGCAAGGGGAATGGACCTGTCCTGTCCTCCTATCACTCACATATTGCCTGCATAGCAGTAAGCCCCCACATCTCTCTGCTTTTGCTTTTCCTCCTCTTGTTTATTTTGGTTTGCTTTAAGCTCTCTAAGGCAGCATCTCTTCCTCTGCATCTGCAATGTGCCTAAGGAGGCCTAAAATTGTCTAGAATACCTACAGCCTGTTGTAATACAAATAATGATAGACATAATAAATATATCCTTGGCCTTCTGCTTCAACAGCCATTTCCCCAGGACAATATTATGAGCCAAATTAATTCAAAATCTGGCTGTTCTTTGGCTCTCATTCGTTATGAGTAATGTCTGGCAGGTTTTGTATGACCTTCTGCATGCGATGTGGGGTTAACAATCTGATGTGCAGAAGTATTTCCTGTAGTGGAGGATTTATAAAACTGTCCTGTTGCTGTGAAAATATCCCTCTGCCAGTCAAACTCTGTATTTGGCACTGTATTTACTGCTAAATTAGCAATTGCTAATTGGTTACAATAAGATTATTGTGTAAAGGGCCTTTTCATTTCACTGCCTACCCTTTTCCTTTGTTTTTCATAGGGAAATTTGAAACACCTTAGAGGATTATAAATTCAGTGCTCTGCCTCAATGCCTGAACTGATCTCCTCTTTAATGAAATGTGAATCCTGCAGGATTAGCAGGTAATGAACTTTGTAGATGTTCATTTCTCCAGCCTCTTTTTAAGGTCTGCACTGTTGCTTTTATAATTTATCTGTGCTTTCATCATCTAAGACTCAGGGGTTTACTGTGTACCCCTGATCTAGTAGATATTTGAGTTCTATTGGTGACACTTTCAGAATAAACAACTGTCATTTCTTTCAAATCCTGAAATGTCTTTTTGAAGCCAATTATTAAAGAAACACTGGAGGAACAGCACATGCCCTAGACAGCCTGTCAAACATATGCTGCCAATATCATATATTTACACTAATCCTGTGTTAGAAAACAACCATTCCTTGGATTTCATAGTGCATAACTCTAATGTTAATTGGATTTTTCATCTCTGTATAAGCAATTTTCTGAAGGGATTTAAACTGTAAGCTCTTTAAACCAGGACTTATGTTCATACTTATTTCTTCTTCTTGGCCAAGTAATTTTACAAAATACAAAAACCCTAAATACAATAACATTTTTTACATGGTTCACAGATTAGTTACCCAACTGGCTAAGATTTAATGTCTTCTCTCTGCAGACCTTGCTTGTTTTGCAGATGGATGGATGGCAATGTAATGTCTAGAACATTGAAGCCATTTTAAGAGAAGTACAGAGTGGTAAATTAACTGTATACATATATATAAGTTTGTAAGTACATATAAGAGAAAGGACTTAAGTAGAACAATTAGAACTTATATATAGAAGTTATATATATCTACTAAGTCATCTTAAAGTCATCTTAAAGGATGCATCCAAAGGAGTGTGGGCAGCAGGTCAAAGGAGGTGATTATTCCCCTCTACTCTGCTCTTCTGAGACCCACCTGGAATACTGCACACAGTTCTGGTGTCCTCAGCATAAGAAGGACATGGAACTGTTGGAGCAAGTGCAGAGGAGGCCACAGAGTTGATAAGAGGACTGGAGCATCTCCCCTCTGAGGACAGGCTGATGGAGTTGGGGCTGTTGAGCCTGGAGAAGAGAAGGTTGTGTGGGGACTTCAGAGCACCTTTTCTGTCTCTGAAGGGCCTACACGGAGCCAGAGAGGGACTTTGTGTTAGGAACTGCAATGATAGGACAAGGGGTAATGGGTTCAAACTCAAGGAGGGAAAGTCTGGGTTAAATGTGAGAAAAAGGGTTTTTATTATAAGGGTGGTGAGACACTGTCCCAGGTTGCCCAGGGAGGCTGTGGCTGCCCCAACCCTGGCAGTGTTCACAGCCAGGTTGGATGAAACCTTGAGCAACATGGTCTGGTGGGAGGTATCTCTGCCCAGGCCAGGGGCTTGGGGCGGGATGATCTGTAAGGTCCATTCCAACCCTTAAATTCTATGATTCTATGATTCTATGATCTCTTTTAAAGACTTGAAACAAAGATTCTTTGAAAAATACTGACTTGTAATAGAACAAATATACTTCATTCATAGCCAGTTCATGCCCTAGTTCCTCCAAAATGATACCGATGATACACAGATGTTCCTTTTAAAGCAAAAGCTCCCAGAGAGTAATTATTTGCCTTCACTCTCCAGGACCCAGCTGAAGAATAAATACTTTGCAGGTCAATTGTGTTGCATAGACACCAAAGTGAAATCAAGAGGAAGACTGAAGTGTAAATCAGCACCATCAATTCTGATTTTGTTGCAGTCAAAATCTCCAATGCAAAGTCATGACAGGGGGAAATGAAAAACTTTAGGTGCTGAAGGTCTTGCTTCCAATAAATAAAATTCTCAGATGCATATTTGTCCCTTTCCACTGTTACTTGTCATGACTGGCATATTACATTGCTGCCAAGGGAAGTCCATGAGGATTTCAGGGGATAGTTGAATTTCTGCAGTGCCTTTGTCTAAGCATACTAATATTAACCAGCTCCACCAAACCCAGCATCTCGGGTAGTTCAAAGTTAACCTTGTTTCTGTAAAACAATTCCAAATAATTCTGAGGAAAACAGCGGTGATTGATATGATCACTGAAGTAAGGAGAGATGCCAGCAGAATACCTATCTGGGACATGGAGAAAGACTTTAGCCTGCTTAGGATACTGGTTGAAAGAGTTCCTTGAGTGGCAGTACTGAAGGTCAAAGGAGTCCAGGAAGGCTTGCTGTTCTTCAAGAAGAGAATCTTAAAGGCAGATGAGCAGTCCTAACCCATAGGCCGAAAGATGAGCCAGCAGGGGAAGACCAGCCTTGCTGAACAGAGGTTTGGCTGGAACTCAGGAAAGAAGAAGAAAGTTTAGTACCTTTGGAAGAAGGGGCAGACAACTCAGGAGGACTGAAAAGGTGTCATTAATGTAGACAGAGAAATTTAGAAGAGCCGAAGCTCAACTAGAACTTAATCAAGCTACTGCATAAAAGACAACAAAGAATGTTTCTATAAATAGGTTAGCAACTAAAGGAGGACTAAGGAGAATCTCCATAGAATCATCAAGGTTGGAGGAGATCTCTGAGATCATCCAGTCCAACCATTAACCTGTCACTGCTGGAACCCCTAAACCCTAAACCAGATCCTCCAGTGTCACATCCAGACACCTCTTCAACACCTCCAGGGATGGTGACTCCACCACCTCCCTGGGCAATATCCCAGGGCCTCAACACCCTCACAGGGAAAACATTTCTCCTAACATCTAATCTGAATCTCCCCTGTCTCAGTTTATGAACATTCCTTCTAGTCCTCTCCCTGCAGGCATGGCAGAAGAGACTATCTACTTTCAGGTAGTTGTAGATCCTTTATTGGATGTGGGAAGAATCAGTGACAGAGGGTGAGGAGAAGTCCAAGGTGCCTAATGCCTTTTTTTGCCTCAGCCTTTAAGAGTTGACCAGGTACTCAGCCCCCTGACCTGAAAGACAGGGACAAAGCAGAATGAAGTTCCCATAATCCAAGAGGAGATTGTCAGCAACCTCCTACAGCACTTAGACAAACACATGTCTATTGGGTCACATGGGATCCACCCAATGTACTGTGGGAGCTGCCAAAAGCAATCCCTGAGATACTTTCCATCATTTAGCAGCAGTCCTAGCTAACCAGGGAGGTCCTGGTTGACTGGATGTTAGGACATGTGATGTTCATCTACAGGAAAGGGCAGAAGGAAGATCCAGGGAACTACAGGCCCATCAGACTGACCTTGTTCCCAGACAATGTTATGGAACAGATCATCTATGAACTTCGGGGTCTTTTCCAAACTTAATGATTCTATGAAATAGCTCAGAAGGAACTTATAACAATACATCAACCCTATGTTTAATGAAGATGGAAATGTGTGTTTAAATAAAGTATAAATAAAAGGGTTAGGGTTAGGGTTTAAATAAAGTATTGAGGAAAGGTGAAGCTACGTTACGGCTCTGGAGCTTTCCTGTAGTGAATGGGTAAAGAGGATGAAGACTTTCAAGGTTAAAGCCTGACATGACACAGATATCATATCACCCTGTACTCTTTTAGGTCCTAGACTATAAAAGTCCTGTGATGTCAGTATTTATGTAGGACAACAAAACAGATATGAGATCACATAACCTTCTATGATTCTATGATCACATTCATATAACTTAGTAATAAATCACAAGAGAAAAAAACACAGTTGTCAGAGTCACTTGATCTTTTCCCAGCCTAAAGTTCTCAGTGTATTTAAAGGTTCTTGTCTTGTTTTAACAAAAGAAAGATCACTTAATGCTGCTAAAATTTTGCCATTTGCCAGGTTGGTGGCTCCAAGGTACAGTCAGCTATGACAGCTTCTCAGCAGACACCACAAATGGATTGTTAGCTGAAGTTGGAAGAATATTTCATATCTGGGTTTTTTTAAGGCACTAGCAAGACTCTGAGAAAATGCCCAGATATCAGTACACAGAAGAAATAAGGCACTGTCCTTCTTTTCATACTCTGCCATTTAGACAAAAGTCTTTTGAGTGAGTCATCGAAGTTAAACAGAGAGCAATATGAACAGGAGAGCTCCGTTTCAAAAGACCTATTTGTTATGCAAAACAAAACGGGAGTGATTTCATCAGCTCACCACAGGCAGAGCTGCAAAATTGAGCTGTTGGAAAGCTCAGTGAAGGAGATACTCTGCAGCATATCTGCAGGACCACAAAACATGGTATGGAGAATGTGTGGTATCAGGAGTGCAGTGATTAGATGAGTGTTGTCCTGTTACATTCAATAAAGAAAGTTATTTGCAGCACGTGCTTGAGGCCTTTGTTTTCTGCACAGGTAAATACTACAACTTGCACTTCCCCAACCATGGACACCACTAGAGGTAGTTTCCTACAGGTCAGTCCTGTAGGGAGCCAAGGCAAGCTGCCTAAAACTTGATATGGCTATTTTAATGCTAGCTAAGTGCTTCATTCAAATCCAGGGGTAAGTCACCCACTCACAACTTGAATGCACGTCATTGCATCTGCAGCTTCTGGTGCTCTACAAGCTTGGATATATTGCTCACTTAAAAGAGCTGCTCAGTTCCAAGTCTGTGGTGGGAGGCTTTCAAATCCCCTTTCGGGGCTTTTTAATCCCATAGCATAAAATGTCCTAGACATATACTATACTATTAATAATAGGAAGATGCAATAGTTCTTGGAACAATTTGGCTTTTTTAAAGTTAGATTTCTGTCTGTATTTCTTAGGAAAATACATATTCTCCAGCTGAAAATATCATCTGACACAAGAGACTGCATTAATTAGGCAGTTTAATTATCAAAATGCAATACCATGACACACTATACTTTGCATTTCTAACCCATGTGCACAGGTTTAAAACGATGGCAGAATTATGTCCAGACATTCTATTGCAGCCAAAATTTTTTTTTTTCTCCTAAAAAGTGTCTTCCCAAATACTTGTTTTGCTGGTTGGTTATTTCATTCTTATCATTATTTATTCATCTTGTTGGTAATTTCATTCTCATGTGATCAATTTTCTAAGCCACTCTCCATCCCTTCTTACAACTGGTCTTCATGGGTGGTATTCATGTGCAAACACTGAACTCAACATAGAATCACAAAATCACAGTCTCAGTGAGGTTGGAAGGGGTCACAATGGGTCATTTTGTCCAACCTCCCTACTCCAGCAGTGCAGTGCTAGAGCACATGGCTCAGGGTTTTGTCCAGATGGGTCTGGAATATCTCCAGTGAGGGAGAATCCACAGCCTCTCTGGGCAATCTGTTCAGTGCACAGTGACTGCACAGGAAAGAAGTTCTTCCTCATGTTCAGGTGGAAAGTCCTGGGCATCAGTTTTTGATTTTTCCACAAGAGAGAAGAATCTGATCCATCCTCTTGGCACTTGCCGTTCATGGACTCGAATCCATTAACGAGGTCCCTCTCAGCTGTCTCTTCTCAAGACTGAACAAGCCTAACATTCTCAGCCTTTCCTCATCAGTGAGCTGCTCCAGTCCCTTCAGCATCTAACATGCCTTTAGCTTGCAATCAGATTTCACAAGTGGACAACTGAAAGCACAATTCTGCTAAAGCTCTTCAACTGTCATGCAACCAAAAGTGACTATATTGTTAAAAGTACTGTAACTACTTGTTCAGTTTCCAAAGCTGATCCCCTAACCTGCATTAACCATCCATGGGAAGATATGTGTGTTATAAATCCAAGCTCTTGATACTATGCTGATAGCTGAATGAGGACATTTCAACAAATTTTTTTGCAATTACAGACTTTAAATACAGAATGGCAAACAGACAAAAGTCTCCCTGAGGGGCTTTTAAGAGGCAGAAATCTTAATGAGCTCATCACTTTTAAAACCTGAATACCTGCCTGGGGACAGACAATGGAAATGGTAGAGGAATCACAAGGTTATGCTTCTCTTCAAGCTTAGCATCTAGCTAAGCTCATCTTATGTCTGCTGTCACACAACGCAGTGTGCACCCAAGCAAGACTGAGCAAGACAGGTTATATTAACCCAAAGTGACATTTTGTTTTCTTAGTCATTCCTGTAAAGGATGAGAATGAAAACTCCTCAAACAAAATAGGCTTTCTGCTTCTTTTGCCAGTTGTTTATCCTATTTAGTCTTTAACCATCAATATTGTTTTTAGAAATCCTAGGTGCTTCTTCAGGAGCTAAGCCAGTGAGCAGTGTTTGCCTTGCAAATCTAGTCATGCCTCATCAGAAATACAACATCCACTAAACCATTGACTTTTATCCCCTCTCAAACCCTATAAATGCACAATATTGTCATTTAGACCTTGATTCTTCATCAAACACAGATTTTTATTTTTTTTTCTTATTGGCTTCTGGGAAGGATTTATAAGCCCTTAAACATGTAAAACTAAAAATCTCCATGTGTGTCTCTCTGTTAAACAACTTACTAAATGTCCATGCCAAAAACTGTTTTAATCTAGAATACTTCAGGTGTCCTCAAGTTTTCCTTATAAATCCAGTTATTCTCACAAATGGGATATGTTTTATAGCTAAATCTCTCAAGGACCTGGAGAGAAGTTCCTCCAAGGGCCAGTTTAGCCTTGCATCACATGAATCAGTTTTGTTTTCTTCCCTTTTTTAATTTCTGCTATCCAGGGACTTGATGAGTCACTTTCTCCATGAGACATTCAGGATGGTGCAGAGCCTGGGTAAGTGTTAAACTGAGATGCAAGGGAAGGAATCTTTTTTTCTGAGTAACTAGACTTGGGAAAGGGAAGACTGTTTCCTACAGAAAGCAGGTCTTGTGGCTTCAATGCAAAATCTCAGCTGTGATCAACCTCTAGGCTTCTCAGGAAGGGGATTCACTCTTGCCCAAGCTGCTATGCATTAAGTAAAGAAATGTGACTGCATAGAATATGTCTGAGAACACCTCTGCTGGCCAGCAGCATGGTAAAATTGCAGCCTAAGTGTATGCCTGGCTGTTTTCCCTCTTCAGCATCAATTACCTGTGGATAACACAGCAAAGTCAGGGCAGAGCCACAGCTCAGGATTCAGAGACCAAAATCCTTTTCATCTTATTTCCATGCTACACATTCTCCTGCTCTCTACTTTCCTCTTCTCATAGTAAAAGCCCTAGTTAGGCATCTCACTACTGTTCACCCTCACTGATAGCTACCTCACAGATACCCTCCTTGAGGGCTTACATCAGCCGATAACACAGCAAAGTCAGGGCAGAGCCACAGCTCAGGATTCAGAGACCAAAATCCTTTTCATCTTATTTCCATGCTACACATTCTCCTGCTCTCTACTTTCCTCTTCTCATAGTAAAAGCCCTAGTTAGGCATCTCACTACTGTTCACCCTCACTGATAGCTACCTCACAGATACCCTCCTTGAGGGCTTACATCAGCCAGCAGCTGTGGCCTCACTGATACCTACCTCACAGATACCTACCCTCCTTGAGGGCTTACATCAGCCAAAAAAGCAGCTGTCTCATCTCCTTGCTAAATCACAGAACCACAGAATCACAGAATCAGTGAGGTTGGAAGGGACCACAGTGGATCATCTGGTCCAACCTCCCTACTCCAGCAGGGCCAGCCTAGAGCACATGGCTCAGAGTTGTGTCCAGATGGGTCTGGATTATCTCCAGTGAAGGAGAATCCACTACCTCTCTGAGCAATCTGTTCAGTGCTCAGTGACTGCACAGGAAAGAAGTTCTGCCTCATGTTCAGGTGGAACATCCTGGCAGCAGTTTTTGCTGTTCCCTCTTGTTTTCTTGGTTTCCCCCACTGAGCAGAGTCTGATCATCCTCTTGGCACTTCCCATTCATGGACTTGAATCCATTCATGAGGTTCCCTCTCAGTGTCTCTTCTGGAGACTGAACAGCCCCAACTCCCTCAGCCTTTCCTCATCACTGAGGTGCTCCAGTCCCTTCAGCATCTTCCTTGCCCTCCCCTGGACCTGCTCCAGGAGCTCCATGTCCCTCTGGTCCTGAGGAGCCCAGAACTGGACACAATCCTCCAGGTGTGGCCTCACCAGGGCTGAGCAGAGAGGCAGGATCACCTCCCTGACCTGCTGGCAATGCTCTTCCCAATGCATCCCAGGATTCCATTGGCTTCTGAGCCACAGGGACACACTGTGACTCATGGACAGCCTGTTGTCCACCAGGACCCACAGGTCCTGCTCTGCAGAGCTGCTCTCCAGCAGGTCAGTGCCAATCTGTGCTGGTGCTTGGGGTTATCCCTCCCTAGGTGCAGCACCTGCACTTGCCCTTGTTGAAATTCAGTTGGTTCTGCTCTACCCATCCCTCCAAATCATCATACATCCCACAGGCACTTCAGGCACCTAGGAGCAAGCAGATGGTCACTGCCTCCCTAGCTTCATGCTAGGTGATGCAGGAGTACTCTAGAGAATGCTAGGCTGTAGTCCATAGGTATGGTCACATGTCCTGCAGAGAGGTAAATATTCTGGGGCTTTCACAATATTGCCATAAGCTGTATGGTATTTCAAATTGGACTCTGTCTACAAAGAGAACCAGGTCTGCAGATCAAAAAAGGGATTGTATGGTATTTCAAATTTGACTCTGTCTACAAAGGGAACCAGGTCTGCAGATCAAAAAAGGGAAAAAAGGATACGTGGGAGGGGACAATCTCCCGATGAACACCACTGGAGGCACAAACTTGGATTTTAGAGAAAAAAACAAACTAAGAGAACATAAGCTTTGTTTTACAGCAGTGGTGTTGTCTCTGTATCTCCAACTGAATTCCTTGTGACTTCTTGGATTTCCAGCAATATTGCATGTAGACGTGTTTAATTTATTCTTTTTACCCCCAATCTTTCCTACTCTTTCAGCCTTCAAGCTCCTTTTATGACTGTTTCAATGATGTGCTCCAGCTGCAGACCTGAGCTATCAATGGCTAACAACTGTGGGAGCTGATTTCACATAAACACATAGGCAAAAGTCCAGCATACAACTCAGAATAAGTCATTCTGCCAGAGTTTATGTCCTGGGGGAGCTCACTGTGGCTCTTCTACGTGTGCCTACAGCTCTTCAGTCATTACAGGGCTGAAGGCTGTACTCTAGTACAGGGCAAATTGTCTGAAGCTTGTCTCCCTTCATCCTACTTAGAGCTAAATGGAATAAACCAGCACAGCGAGAGTAAATGAGCCATGGCAAAACTGATCTTAACCTCCACCCCCCTGATTTGGCAGCCAGGCACTAGGGCAGGAGACAAGATAATTCCTGTCAGCTCCAGCGGGCTCTGTAATGCAATTTGACAAATCGAATAGATAGCTTTTATTAACGTAACTAAATGAATTATTGCAGATGGGAGACATGGACATTGATCTGTCTTCATATATGCAATTCTGCTTTGGAGGAGGGGAGATTGGCTTTAAATTCAAGCTGCTGCTGCTGCTGCTGCCTGAGGTAGGAAGTCACTGTAATGAATCTGTTCTGCAGTTTTGATATCCCCAAACCAGCCATTTAACACCACTACCAATAAAGATAAAGGGGAAATACAGCAGAGTACTGTGGATACAGAGCTGACAATGTTCATACTTGGGCATTCAAGTGAATATTCAAGTCCAGATTTTCCTAAATAGGAATGTCTGATTTGCATTTCTGGTGGTGAAATGGGACTAACAATGAAAAGTGCACACTGTCTATTTTGTGAAATGTTACAATACTGATGAAACTTAGGTTAGATATTAGGAAGAAATTTACAATACTGATGATATTAGGAAGAAGATTTTCCTGTGAGGGTGGTGAGACACTGGCCCAGGTTGCCCAGGGAGGCTGTGGCTGCCCCAACCCTGGCAGTGTTCACAGCCAGGTTGGATGAAGCCTTGAGCAACCTGTTCTGGTGGGAGGTGTCCCTGCCCAGGGCAGGGGGTTGGGACTGGATGCTCTATAAGCTCCATTCCAACCCCTAAAATTCTATGATTCTATGATATGATTCTATAAAAGATAAGGATACCCTGACCACCTTCCTCAGTAATAGTTCTTCCTACATAAAATGCTGAAATAATATATTTCACAGCACATATGATGCAAATACACGGATAGCTTCATCAACGAAAGCATCCAAGTTCAGGTCTCTAAAATCAGACAAACAAATTCAGAGCCTTAAGAAACATTAATATTCCTGCCATGTTATCAGGGCTGTGATAAAGGAACATCCAAGTGACAAACCTACATATTTGGTTTGAAAACATACTTTCTTATGTCTTCATATTCTCAAAAGTTAGGTCTGGAAAAGATAGAGGGTGGTTTGTGTCCTTCCTCTCCTCTCTTGTTTGTACCCAGAGCCAAAAGTCCCACCCTGCAGATGCCAAGCACACCTGTGCTGTCTGAAGCATAGCATGGAAGAACTTTCAGCAATGGAAAAACTGAGCAAAATAGCATAAGCAGAGCAAAGGCTGATTTAACATGCAGTAGAGAAAGTCTTCTTGGAACTATATAATGTGATGGTCTTCTGGGAAAGAAGATTAAGCAGCTCTTGGTTTTGTATGGCTCTCACTTTCAAGATAGGACTAGAAACATCTTGCTGAGCCAGTGAGCTGAACATGCCAAATTCTTTCAAGTGGTTCAGCTAGGATGGTTCAGCTTTCTACATCCTTCAAGTTGGTGATGTATTTTCTTCTGCCTTCATCCAATAAGACACTTTCCCTGTTGAGCTGTGCAAAAATAATTGAGTTTGAGGCTTTGGGGAGTTTTTTTTCACTCTTACCAAAACAGAGAGGTTTAGATTATTTTTTTTATTATCTCTTTCAATTTAGTTAATTTCTCTAACAGTGAATCACTGATGTAAAGTACTACTGGCAAATTTTATAGTGTTTATTTAAGTTTTTTTAAAATCCATTCTTCTAACATCACAGTGGAAGAGTTTTAGTGCAGACTTATTATGTGCCATGTGCAAACAAAAATCCATGTCTCACAAGTTTTTTTTGCAAACAAAAATCCATGTCTCACAAGTATTAGGGGCAAAGTGGGACTGGGAGTGCAATATTAGCTTAGAATTCTTTTGCTGAAGGAGTTTGATTTGAAGGTATCTCATGCAGCTGCTCACAGTCACAAGGAAGATTGGCTATACACCAGAACAGAAACCTGTTTTGGAAGTTTTGAACAACAAGGGTGAACCTAAAGATCTTCCACAGCTTTTTGCCAGTGCCAGTGCCCTCTTTTAAAGACAGAAGTCCTGGCTTCAGAGACAAGAGCACAGCTATCAAAAAAGCACATCCTTTCAGTGCAAAGAGACCTCTGGTACTACTGACAGTCTCCATCAGTCCACAGGTTTCAGGTAATTTCAGTGGGAAGTTGTGCAAAAAGCATAAACAGCAGAAAAGTCTCTGAGAATTAATAATTTTTCCCTCTATCTTTTCCTGCCTTTCTGTGGAGCACTAAAATGCAGACATTCTCAGGATCATAGTGGGAGAAAAATCACAGCTTCTCAACGTGGGTCTTTGAAACCAACTTTAGGTTTGTCCTGATTCCCCCGTTTTGCACTTCTGATACAGGGATAACAGTTCTGTCACCTAGCAAAGGTTCACTCTCCTGGTTTTGAGAAAAATGTGACCATTACCCTGCAATTCCAGCTCTCTTTTGCAGAATGAGTTATTGATACCTGTTTGCTGATCCAATATACCGTGCTATAATACACCAGGGACCTTGGATTACATCTGACTTCATCTCTGCTTTATGTTCTATAAAGATGCCTGTTCCCTCAACAACCAGTGCTTACAGACCTTCCTAAAATATTGCTGGGCAAATTGCATGGCCTTCCAAATCTAATTAACTGTTCAAGTCAGCATATCTCAAATTAGTTTCGAAAATGGACCTGGGGCAAACACTGAAGCAAATGAATGACAGTATTGCTTACTGCAGTAAGTCATCAGTGTGCACAGCCCAAACGATCCCTTCTCAGGCTGATGGCAAGATAGAAACTCACTATTCCTAGGAAGGGTATAAAGGGAAAATAAGAGAAAATAAAGATTAATGTAGCCTTCATTTCAGAAAGTCTCTACACCACTAATTGCGGTGTAGACAGGCTATGGCAGGGGAGGATCTCTAGGAATCCTTCACATCAACAAGCATCAGCCTTCTGCTCACCACTGCCAGAGACAGATCTGCCTGTAAGTACTCTGCATGTGTGTGTGCATGTGCATACATGTATAAGTGTACATGTGTCTGTATACACTCAGTTTGGAAGGCAGGAACCTACTGCACCTGATTTGGGCTAAGAAAATATAAAGGATCTGCAATCCAAGAAGCTCCAGAGGACTTGGAATGAGTCCTGAAGATTAAATTCTCCTTCCTCTTATTGAGGACAGATCAGCTGAGAAAGCAGTTGCTACACCTCTGCTGGAGAAGGTTAAAAATGACAATTGTTTTCTTCCCTTATAAATCAAACCCCTAAAACTCGAACAGGATCCAGACTCCATTCTGCAGAATTTCCTTATGTTTTCTCCTTCTTTTCTTTGGGCAACAGGGTAAGTTAATTTTTCCAAAGATGGCATCTTTCAGTTTGAATGAAATTGAAATTTATATTGCCCCCGATTTCTGCACCTTGTAACCCTGGAACTTTCAGATCAGCTGGGAGAATGAGATCCTGCCATAGTAGCTGCAGAACAATAAGACAGACACATACAAGCCCTTCTGGTTTTGCCTATCATGTTTTGTTGCTCCCTGAGCAATGAAGGTGTGGAAGTAGCACAAGACAAATTTTCACTTCAGGCAAGGTTAGACAACAAAGCTTTGTGCCTCTCCCTTCTTGCTGGTCCTGTCTCAGGTTTTGCTCAAACTTGTATTTTTCCTAAAATTTTAATGACTCATGTTATCTTCTCAGAGTAACATCATTCAGAGTTGTTTTCTTCTCTTTTCCGAGTCTGTAAACTAAGAACCTAAAGAAAGAAGATGGCCAGTTCTCAGTGATTGGTCAATCCTAAATATCTCAGCCTCCCTTTTTTTATGATTCCTAAGTCCTAAATATCTCAGCCTCCCTTTTTTTGTCACTCCATTACATTCTTCAGCTGGTCTCCCCTCTCACTTTGTCCATCCCTTCCTTGATTTCTCCACACGTGCTCATTTCAGCAGTGGGTTTGCCTATGGGCTTTGCACTTCAAAGACACCACACATGATCATTTCAGCAGTGGGCTTGCCTATGGGCTTTGCACTTCAAAGACAGTGTTTATCCACAGCAAAATAACCTTTGCAAAGCTGAGTCCACTTCATCCTTTCCTTCTAAGCTTCTTCTGTACCAAATGCTCTACAGATTACCTGTTTCAGACTATGTGTATTTGACCTTTCCTTCTAAGCTCTACAATGCTCTACAAATTACCTGTTTCAGACTATGTGTATTTGAGGTCACAGAATCAGTGAAGTTGGAAGGGATGACAATGGGTCATCTGGTCCAACCTCCCTACTCCAGCAGGGCCACCCTAGAGCACATGGCTCAGAGTTATGTCCAGATGGGTCTGGAATATCTCCAGTGAGGGAGAATCCACGACCTCTCTGGGCAATCTGTTCAGTGCTCAGTGACTGCACAGGAAAGAAGTTCTTCCTCATTTTGTCCCCAGGTGTTGAGGACTGAATTTTTTGAAACTTTATAGTAAAGAAAAAATGAAGCTTTGAAGTGAAGGGCCTAATCTGAGTGGCCTGAGATGTTCCTATTTGTCCTCTACCAATGAAGCCAAAAGGAAGGATAAAATCTCCCCAGAGGGAACCAGCAATACCTCAACCGTTAGTACTCTTCACTATGGAAACAGGAATAAAACTATGGATTAGTACTCCTCCATCATGCTTTCCTTTTGGAGAGCTGCCATTTTAGGCACAGAGGCCAAGATCTTGGGGTATCCTCATATCCCAGCAGAATGCTGAGCAGCCATGGAGCAAGACCACAAAACGAGGGGGTCCCACCTGTACTTATTATAAAGCATCAGTGATGGAGTTTGCTAGAGCTGACTTTGACTAAGAAATCCAACAGAGCACTAGAGTGCAGAGATCTGTCACATTCCCAAGTACTGGAAGATCAAGCAAGCAGTAAGACTGTCTTAATTGGTGATCACATCTAAGTAGAAATAGGTGCTGTTTACTTTAAACTTTGTCTGATAAAAGAGCATGAAAGAGGTAAAGCATAGATAAACTGGATCTGCTAGACTTCAGCTACCTCTCTGGTTTGTGGAGACAGGAGATTTCTTCCTGATGCATTCAGTGTTTTGTGGCAGTGAACCATTTGAGTTCTTCCTGGTGCCACTGAGTTAAATAAGGGAGTTCTGATCTTACGCTGCATGATCTGGATGAGGGTTTTTTCCCTGACAGTAAAAACATGTTTTCAGCAATAAATTGCATGGCAGACAGTAGTTTTGACCACTTGTTTACTTGGAAATATGCAAAATCCAGCACTTAAAATTTTACTGGGTCTCAATGCCAAGGTCAGACTGAAAGAGTGAAAGGAACAGCACTGGCTCTCTCAAAGCACTGAAAATTGGGAGAGGAAAGAAGCAATAATCTGTGTTTTCATTGGTTTAGATGTTCCCTTGGGATGAAAGCATGCATGTGCATTTCCAGTGAAAATCCAGTGTTCCCTTTAAATCGTGCATGTGCATTTCCAGTGAAAATCCAGCACTGGGCTCCCTGCTGTGCCTAGGGAGGCAGCATCTGGGTAATGTTATTCTACTGTGTTCATTCCTCTTGTTCATTTTTTCCCCCTGCAAATAGCATTCACCATTAAGTGTTTTCTCTTGCATTTATTCGTTTGGTTTATGTTTTACTCTGTATAACTAATCATTAAATCGTGCATGTGCATTTCCAGTGAAAATCCAGCACTGGGCTCCCTGCTGTGCCTAGGGAGGCAGCATCTGGGTAATGTTATTCTACTGTGTTCATTCCTCTTGTTCATTTTTTCCCCCTGCAAATAGCATTCACCATTAAGTGTTTTCTCTTGCATTTATTCGTTTGGTTTATGTTTTACTCTGTATAACTAATCATTTAATGAGGCATTAAAGTATATTACTCTTAATATTGAAGCTTCTGGTCCTGTTGGCTGTGTCTTACCTGCTGGGCTTGGGAACTCTTTCAAGCATCTGTGCTCTGCTGTCTGTGCCCTTATCAACTCCTGCATATCTGGAAAAGCAAGACTCAGGCACATCATCTGCTTACCCTCCACCATGTGCAATTTCCACAATGAGAAAAGCAAACTGCTCAGGATAGGCAGGTGCCATGGTATAGCCTTTTCTGAGTCCCATACCAGATGGCTGAGGACCTTGTACTCTGGGATGTACTTCAGTGCACAGCCACCACTCAGTCATGGTGAGAAAAAAGATATGTTCATTGGCTCTAAGCCAAACAGCACATTCTTCAACAATATGTCCTTTAAAGTCTGGGGAGTTTGGGGTTTTTTAAGAACCTGTATCCATTTTACAGCTGCCCAAAGCTTTTGGAGGGTCAGCTGGTGATGTGCCAAGCTTTCCATCTTCTTACTGAACTGAAAGTGCCAAGTATGCCAGTGCCTCCTCTTAGTCTCTCAGGTCTTAGCAAAACCTGTCTCAGCAAACTAAAGGATAAATAAGCATTGCACTTGTTTGGCTTGTCCCCTGCCATCCATAGCTCCTTGACCACAGCAACCATGAGTTTCACTCCATACCAGAACTACCTCATAGCTTTCCAAGTAGTCAGGCAGTGTGGTAAGCAGCAATGCATTTGTGTATTGCTGTCCAAATTAGTGGGATGCAGGTGGAATCCAAAGTTACCAACACAAAATCTGTTTTCTAAAAAAAACAAAAAAAAACCACCCAAAACAAAACAAAACAAAAAAAAAGCATAATAAATTCTACTGTGTGTTCACTAATTGGTTTAAGAGTTTATGAGCTTCACACAGAAAAACCTCACACATCTGCTGGGCAAATGTCCTGCTAGATATCTGATACTCTGCCCACTCACAAGGATTTTCATGGACATTTGCAGATGTGATTTGGGCCTAGTGGTGCTGAGATGCTCTGGTTTCTGTTAGACACACCAGACCTGACAGGGATGATATTATACCATAGTACAGGACCTGTCAGCAGAAGGTAAAAGTTTCTTTATGAGCTCTCATATACAATTTTTGCAATTAAATAGGCCCAAGACTATTAAGAAGTATATAGGGCACTTCAAGGGACACAAGTCTGCTGTCCACATTGCCTGTCCTGCAGAAGAGAAGACACCTGAGGGGAATTGTCTGGGATTTAGGTCTATACAGACCTCCAGAGAGAATCTGTATAGATGAAGAGACCAGCTTAGAAAAGCTGTTATTTTCCATAGTGAAGGAGAAACAGGCAAACCAGAGGCTGTTTCAATGTGAGAGAAACAGGCACAACTTTTGTACTGTTATGATCTAAATGCTGCCCAGGAAATCTTAGGGTGAGTGTGAGATCGTATGGAAGCAGAAGCAGAGCCAGCAAAGAGGAGCATCCCAATAACTCACCCTAGATAACCAGAAAAAGTGATGGATGCTGCATCGACCACAACATGTTTCCAAAGAGCTGTAGTGCTACTAGAGCAGACAATTGTTTTTTGTCTTAGCTCCCAAGGAGCAACACAATTAGCTCTAAGAAAATCAGTCACCCCTTGGTGCAGCTCCATTAGGTGAGATATCTGAGAAAAATGAGGAGCAGAAGCCTGGCTCTGTTTTTTCCTTACATTTCTATGCCTGGATTTATGTTTGTCAGGTAGTCACAAGCTAAGACCTTAAAACATCCTAGCATATGTACCAAACAAATAAGCAGAATTATATTCTTGGGCAAAAGTTTTTCACTCATCTACCTTCCAAACTTTTGGCATCACTCCCAAGGGGAAGTCTAGGCATAGGTCTGGAAATAGCCCTTCATTTGTACTGTATTGTTGGGAACATGAGATAATCTTCTTGCACTCAGAGCTCTAATAAAACTTCACCAACACCTGTTGCTTTGAATAAACCTATTTTGAACAATGTGATGGTATGTACAGAAATTTCAGCTAGTTTAAACAAATGGGAATGGCAATGGAAGCAATCTAGATGTGCCTGCACAGTCACAGCATAAGCTAATTAAACCTACTGCTGGGGTAAGGTTGCTTTCAGCAGTCTTGTTACCTCTAAATCACTTCTCTCTCTGTTATACCCAGAGGTAAAGCAAGGGCTGTTACTCAAGAAGCAAAACTGTGCTTAAACAGGGTACAAGGACCTGCAGGGAACAAGGACCCACAGGAGAAATAATGAGATGGAGCAGCCCAGATGGTAGAGTGGAACAGTAGAGATTGCACACATACATCAGGATAAAAATATATCTCATGAGAGCTCCAAGTGGTTCTCTGTAATACTGAGATGTAAGATGTGGACATACCAGTCAGGTCATAGAACCATGAAATCATTGAACAATTTGGGTTGGAAGGGACGTTTAAAGCCCACCTAGTCCAACCCCCTGCAATGGTCAGGGACATCTTCAACTCAGGTTGAGCAAACAGGTTGCTCAGAGACCCATTCAAAATGACCTTGAATGCTGCCAGGGGTGGGAGATCTACCACCTCCCTGTGCAACCTGTTCCAGTGTTTCATCACCCTCACAGTGAAAAATTTCTTATATCTAGTCCATTGGGTATCTTTCAAACCCAGTTGAGAGAGAGGCTGTTTCAATAAGGTGAGAGTTAACCTGAACTCACAAAAGTTCATCTCCCAAAGGCTGGAACTCTGGATGTTTTCATTTGTTTGATTCATTCTGTTGGACACAATACATTACTCATTACACAGATATAGTGCAAACACCTCAGGATCGTCAGCTCAGAGCAAAAACCCTGGAAGATGGAAACATTAAAGTGAAAAATCAGTCCTTACAAAGAGGACACTATGATAAAACTGTGTTTAAAGTTAGAGCATGTGTATTTAAGAGCATAGAAAATTTCAACTCTGATCAGTCAGTCAGTGGGACTATTTATACTGAGACAAGGGCACTTAGTTCAATGGACTATTGCTGCTGCCACCCTCATATCTGATATTTGCAGTTCACCACTGTGCTGATTTGGACTGGGGTAGAGTTAACTTTATTCCCAGTGGCTAGTATGGGGCTGTGTTTGGGATTTGTGCAGAGCACAGGGCTGATAAAGCAGAGATGTTTTTGTTGTTGCTGAGCAGAGCTTACACAGAGTCAAGGCCTTTGCTGCTTCCCACACTGCCACAATGGCAAGGAAGTTGGAGGTGCATGGGAGACTGGGAGGAGACACAGCTGGGACAGGTGACCCAAACTGACCAAAGGGATATTCCATACCATAGGACATCATGCTCAGTGTATAAAGAGGGAGGAAGAAGGAGGAAGGGGAGGACATCTGGAGTGATGTGTTTGTCTTCCCAAGGAACTGTTATGTGTGATGGGCTCTGCTGAACACCTCCTGCCCATGTTCAGCACCATTGGAAGTGCTGAACACCTCCTGCCCATGGGAAGCAGGGAATTAATTCTTTGTTTTGCTTTGCTTGTGTGTGCAGCTTTTGCTTTCTCTATTAAACTGTCTTTATCTCAACCCATGAGTTTTTCCAGCTTTTACCCTCCTGGTTCTCTCCTCCATCCTGTTGGTGGGGGAGTGAGTGAGCTGCTTCACGGTGTTCAGTGGCTGCTGGGGTTAAACCACAACAATCACACTAAATTCATTTACAGACCTAATGGACAGCACCACTGTCATGGACACACATGGCTGAGTGAACATGAATCTGAGGGTCCCACAAGTGCTTGAACCAGAAATTCTTCTGAAATGCATTAAATAGGGCACAGCAAGACTCCAAGAAATCTTAGATTTTTTGCTCTTTGGACTGATTTCCTTTCACTCAGTCCACTCCTGAATATGTATGAGAGGATAAGGAAAGGTAAAGGGGTTACTTTTATAAAGACCATGTGTCAGGAACTCTTTTCCAGATTTCCTTAGGTGCCAACTACCAGATTTTTACATTATCCTATCTCATTACCCCTTAGGCTTAAACCCCTGAAGCAGTAAGTAGTCTGCATGTACCACTCCAAAAGAAGGAAATGTTTCACAATTCCTATTGACACATGTGCTTCCTGGAATACCGGGATTAACTTCATTGTCAGTGTCCAAAAGTCAAATGCTTTTCTAAAAGCCTGTTTGAGTTATTTCTACTGAAATGAGGTTTGTATCCCATAGCTCTGTCAGACTGAGCAGAAGAGATTAGATACACTCATTTGATAGCAGCCAGCCAGCCAATATAATAATGCCATTTATCATGCTGCAATACAAAGCTCCTGAATTACTTCAGAATACACAGGCACAACTCACAAGGGAAAAATGCATTAAACCATTTTACCTTTAGTTCTTGCAGTGTTTTCCATTTGCTTTGCACACAGGTTTATACCCTTCTAGAGAACTGTCATAGAATCATAGAATTTAAGGGTTGAAATGGACCTTACAGATCATCTAGTCCCAACCCCCTGCCCTGGGCAGGGACAGCTCACTTGATCAGGTTGCACAAGGCCTCATCCAACCTGGCCTTGAACACCACCAGGGTCAGGGCAGCTATGTAAAATGTATGTTTGTTATAAATAATCTAATCCAACCCATGACATCAATACACCATCATAATGTGGAGAACACAATATTTCTCAAGCTTATCATGCTAAAATTCAGGTTTCCATGCAGTCAAAATTGTGAAATGATTTCATAAACAAATATATATCTCCCAAATATTCATGTGGTTATTTTTCATCCTTAGTATCAAACATATCTGAGAGATCCAGTTGGGATTTTCCTTGAAAATAAACTTGTCTAAGATTTCTTGCATGCATCTTACAGGGCTATTTTTCATATTTAGTTATATACTTCATTTCCAACTAACAATTTTTCTCTCATGTCAACGTAACTGACATATATCTCCAGGTCTCAGCATTATTTTCCAAGCTACTAGTGTTTAACTCTCTGGGTTTCCTTCAAATTTGGTATTTTTTGTCACCATTAGGAACTTCAATTAAAATACTACTCTCTGCATTTCAATCCAAAATGACACCATGATGCTAATGTTATCACTACTTATAGAAATTAGGAATTTCATGGGATCATAGAACTATCAAGGTTGGAGGAGACCTCTAAGATCATCAAGTCCAACCATTAACCTGTCACTGCTGGAACCTCTAAACCCTAAACCAGATCCTCCAGTGCCAGATCCAGATGCCTCTTCAACACTTGTGTTTCTTCATATTCCATTCATAATCAAAACACTTTCATATTATATCATATTCTCACTTGTCATAAAACCATGAGGCTTCATTGATTCCTATCCACAATGAGCACTATAGTTGGCCTATTTTCTTGCTGAAAGAAATGTAGCAACAATTGCATATTTTAGACTGGAAAAACACAATTCAATTCATAGAATCACAGAATCATCAGGGTTGGAGGAGACCTCTAAGATCATCGAGTTCAACCATTAACCTCTCACTGCTGGAACCCCTAAACCCTAAACTGTTCTGTTTTGTCACTAGTACTATTAACACAAATAATCTCATCATATTTAGATAGCAAATTATTACAGTTTATTTCTCAACAGTAAAAAAAATAGCTATTATGTGGTTTCAAGGGTGGTGAGACACTGTCCCAGGTTGCCCAGGGAGGCTGTAGCTGCCCCAACCCTGGCAGTGTTCAAGGCCAGGTTGGATGAGCCTTGAGCAACCTGCTCTGGTGGGAGGTGTTCCTGCCCAGGGCAGGGGGTTGGGACTGGATGATCTCTAAGGTCCATTCCAACCCCTAAATTCTATGATTCTATAATATATAGCTATATATCTATGCACACACACATATGGGTGCTCACACATATATACATATGATCGTTCTGCAATTTTCCTCTGTGTGAATAATTCACCCAACACTAATGAGTAGGTTCTTGTGCTCCAGTAGCAACAGCTCCTGTCATTAAGATTTAGGTTGCATGGGGCACTTATAATGGAATTATAAAATCTATTTCTAAAAGAATGATTGATTCAATTCATTACCAGCTTTCAGTATAAAATAAAAACTTTCTGAACCCTAGGAAAAAAAATCATGAGGCAAATCCGAGTGATAATAAATCACCTGTATAGATGTTAACAAAATGGACTCAAGATGCAAAATTCACTCTGCGTGGCCACAGTGAATACTCTATAAATAAAACATATTTTCTTTTTCACTAAGCAACCATTCAGTGAGTTAAAATAACTCAATGTAGCTGAAAATGGGTAAAAGCTGGCTGTAGCAGAGTGCACAGGAAAGGTCCTTATTGACTGATTAGCAATTTGTTTCTACAAACACTGCTCAGCAGTTGCCCTACTTTGCAGCAGGCTATTAGACCCTAATGAAAAATGTGCATTTTCATTAGAGTTAATGGTCTTGGACAAAAGCACTATGCTTCTACGTGGCCTTATTCTGTACTTAAATTATGGATTCATGTCTGTGATTATAGCTGTGCTCCTTTGCTTGTACAATATATGCACATTGCATATTTTTGTACTGGTGTGACTCCAGCGAACATGAGGAACAAAACCTGTCACACTCAGATGGTGGAGGCACTGTCCTGTGAGACCAGGAAGGAAGACTCTGTCAAACAGGCAGCCAAAACAATTGAGGGGCTATTTTACTCTTTCACTGATGACTATAGAGGCTAAGCCATCTTCCCAAATCTTATCTGAGCCATCCACAATGTTTTCTTCTTCTATCCTAATAGAATCACAGAACCATCAAGGTTGGAGGAGACCTCTAAAATCACTGAGTCCAACCATAAACCTGTCACTGCTGGAACCCCTAAACCCTAAACCAGATCCATAATGCTGTCCTATCTCAAGACCCTTCAGATTTATTTCTGTAATACTAGGGAGCATGTGTTGCACACTACACCCATTGAAAACTTGCAAATCACCAGATCATTTTCACAACAGAGTCACACATGCACTAACAGCAAAGTACTTCTCACAGTCTTTGCTGCCTATATTTTTTGCATCAGTCGCATGCACTAACAGCAAGGTGCTTCTCACAGCGTTTGCTGCCTATATTTTTTGCATCAGTCATTGCCTGTTCCTGGGTATACCTTAGTGAACATGCACTGGGCTGATTTTGGAGTGGAGCTGCATGTTTTTCCTCATACATCACCATGTACTTAATTTGGGATTATGTGGATCCAGACTAAGCAAGAAAACCTTTGTGTTTACGGATGTGAACACATACACATCTATGTGTGCACACATGTTATATGGTTTGTGATTACAGCCAGTCCTTTACCTGATTTGCTTTCATGGGCATTGCAGCCAGTTTTCACAGATATATATATCAGTTTACATATATATAGACTGAGACTTACTTAAATTTTCCTTCTGGTTTTCTTACATTGCATAGATCCTCAATATCTAGTCCTTATTTAGTCCTGGTTCACAGTTGAAGTGGAATTCTCAGACCCTATTATTAAAAATAGTAGCAGAACTCTCTGTTTCCCTCAATTTTTCCTTTCTGATCACCCTAAGGGATGATTTCTGAACTGGTTTTTATTTTCTTGTCTTCTGTTTATTCTCCATTTTTCTTTCCACCTCTTCAGCTCAAACAGGGGTTGTGATGATAATGATGGCAACAACAGAATTGAATGTAGTGTATTTTTTGTGCTCTTAAGATTTTGCTTCCTGCAAAAATATTGCTATTGATTGTTCATCAAGTTATCTGCAGCAACCCATTATTTATATCCCCTCAAATTCAGACTTTTGGGAGAGAATTACGTGGCTGATGATGGGAACAAGTGTTCTGTGTCTGGAATGGGTTTTTTTTGATTGCTAAGCTTCCTATAAGAAACTCTTTTATTAACTTCTTAATTCGTGTGCTTTTTGCTATTTTTTTTTTTGATTGCTAAGCTTCCTGTAAGAAACTGTTTTATCAACTTCTTAATTCGTGTGCTTTTTGCTAAGAATCAAAAACTCCTGAAGTTGCTGGGGTTTTATTTTTAATCTCAGTGAAATATCTGTTTTCTTAAAATAAGAAATATATAGAAGGAAGAGGATGTTCTAACCTTGTCTGAATGCACTGAGCAACTCTAACAGTTTCATGACCACCATCAGATAGTTATATGCTCAAAAACACATTCCATATATTCTAAGTTTGCATATTATGATGCAAATCTCAACACCTGTTGATATCACATGTCCTTTATCCCTTTGGTGTGTGGAACGAACCAAAATATCCATTTAACCTAAAATTTTCCCAAGCCTCCAACTGAAAGTGATTAACATTGGTGGCTAAACTGTGATTAGAGAATGATTGGGAGTCCAAGGGCTATAATAAGGTATACTGAGGAGTGTAATGTGTCACCTTGTCTGTTCCCCATCACTGAGCCACAAATGCTTTGCAGGGTTTATAATGAGCTGTTGGGCTGAGAACTTATGCTCCAGGACAAACTCATTTATACTGAACACAAAGAAGCCTGGACCAAACCACAGCATGCTGAAAATCCAAGTTCCTCATATCTCTCCATAGTTGCTGTTCACTTGCAGTACAGCAAATCTTACTCTGAAGATTTGATCCCCAAAAGTCTCAAATCTCCAGGCTTCACACCCTGTCACTTGGCATGTACATGGATGGATGTCTTCTTTCACCAAGAGCTTATAAAAATGGCATGTCTTAAAAACACACTACAGTCAGTTCAGAGACAATCACATTAACTGAGAATATAAATTACATTGAGAGAACTAATTTAGTCATTACCAAAGCATCACCTAGCCCAGTGCTTCTTGCTCTCTTTTAACCTCTTCTAATGAGAAGGACAATGATCTTTAGGAAAATTGCAGAGACCACCTTATGTTGTTCTGTCTCTGTAGTTTTTATTTGCAACCAAATGGAAATCAGATTTAGATTTTAAACTTTATATCTTGCCTATATTTGCTCATTTACAAGCAAATAAGAGTCCATGTATGGGAACATGTAGAGCATTTTATTGCTTCAGTCCTGTTGCAAACTGCCTGACAATGTCTCACACAGTCTATTAAACACTGACCTATAGTATGAATAAAGAATTAGTTACTGGTTCAAATTATTTTTTATATAAACACAGGTACAGAGGTCTGACACATACCAACAGGACTACAAGAAAGAACATATGGTTGCAAGGTAAGGCAGGCATAGATGCAGAATCATAGAATCATAGCATTTAAGGGTTGGAATGGACCAATTCACGCTCAGAAGCATAAGTCAACATCTTCATTTGGGGCAGGCAGGAATTAGGATATGAATAAGGTATGTCAGCATGTCAGTTCATCAGAAAGTGAGTTGGCAGTGCTGGTGGCACAGCTCAGTGGGAGCCAAGAGTGTGCACAGGTGGCCAAGGAGGCCAAGGGCATCTTGTCCTGGCTCCAGCAGAGTGTGGCAGCAGCACTAGGGCAGTGC
Organism: Acanthisitta chloris; assembly: GCF_000695815.1. Taxonomy (NCBI): domain Eukaryota; kingdom Metazoa; phylum Chordata; class Aves; order Passeriformes; family Acanthisittidae; genus Acanthisitta; species Acanthisitta chloris. The sequence continues at coordinate 51,534 of NW_008660323.1, forward strand.
TCATCCCCCTGCACTGGGCACTGGGGAGGTCCCAGCTCAGTGCTGTGCTCAGCTTTGGGCACTCACTGCCCAAAGGCCATTGAGGCACTGGAGCGAGTCCAGCCAAGGGCAACGAGGGCAGCAAAGGGCTGGAAAACCTGTGGGATGAGGAAGGGCTGAGGGAGTTGGGTTTGTTTAGCCTGGAGAAGAGGCTCAGGGGTGACCTCCTGGCTCTCTGCAACTCCCTGCCAGGGCTGGAGAGAGGTGGGGGATGTGTGTCCTGCCATGGCTGCAGGGAGAGGACTAGAGGGAATGGCCTTGAGCTGAGCCAGGGCAGAGTCAGATTGGATGTGAGGAGAAACGTTTTCCCTGTTGTGGTGTTGAGGCACTGGGATATTGCCCAGGGAGGTGGTGGAGTCACCATCCCTGGAGGTGTTGAAGAGGCATCTGGATCTGGCACTGGAGGATCTGGTTTAGGGTTTAGGGTTTCCAGCAGTGACAAGTTAATGGTTGGACTTGATGATCTTAGTGGTCTCCTCCAACACTGATGATTCTATGATTCTTGCTGATTTTTCACAAGAGCTGGGAGGGTTCCAATCTTTTCTTGCCCACTCACACCTCACCAGTTTGAATCTAGTTCCGCCCCTGCAAAAAGGGATCCTTTGCATTGGTTTGGGAAGAAGAACATGAAAGCACATGAACATTCTGTGGTTTTACATACTCTCTTTTGGGATAAAAGGGGTAGATGCCTTCCACTTCCAGGTAACACTATTCAGTGCTAAAAATGTATCTAAAATCTTAGAGAAAATTTGGGTGTATTCTTCTTTGCCAGCTCTCTCTTTAGTGTCTGTTTGCCCAAGCCTCCAGGCTTAACCCTCTATGCCTAGGGAATTTTTGATAGATTTTATTTTGATAGATTTTCTAACTTAAAAAATAATACTGAAGACCTTTTCATTTTTCTGCCTAATCATTCCCTTAAGAGAACTTGTGCATTAGAAAACAGAACTTTATCTTGAACTGAAGGTGATTTTTATGCTTTTTGGAGGAGAAGCTCTACAGCTATACGATACCTGTTCTTTCAGGGACACATTATCCCCCATGCTGACAGCACACTGAATTTATTGGAAGCTGCACATGTCAGAGAAAACTGACATGATAAATATGATTGTGCTGCTGCCTTTTCTGAGAATGCAGATGTTTTCTTTGCTTATAAGCTCTGTTATTTTATTAAAAAGTGAGAAGAAGAAAAGGCTGCTTGTGTATTTTAACCCATTACATTTCCAGAAACTGACATCTGGTTTCATGCTTTCCCCAGAGAATGAGAGCCAGGAATAATCTTCCTAGCTAGGCTGCCCTTCTGCCATGAACTTGGCTGACCTTAGAAGAAAAAGAAAATTGCATTATGCCAGACAGTGTCCAGATGCCCTGCCTTTTTCCACAACAACTCTTCTATACAGCAGCTGAAGGATATGAGGCTGTTAAAGGAAATCCTAGTGACATTATAGGACATATGAGCCTAGGTAAAACCTTAAAATACAGAGGAGGAATGAACCCATTGTAATTTTATTTCACAAGCAAATCTGCTGCTTGGTTGATGTTGCTGTAGTCCATCTTAAATTACTGCCATTAATTTAGTGCATTAGTCATCCATTTTTTACAGCTAGACCCAGATGCATTTGTTATAAACATCAGGAGAAGAGAAGAAAAATGGCTTTTCCTAATAGTATTGTGTGTTTAATTTTGCCATATAATGTGACTTGAGCCATTAGTCACTGATGTATTTCTTTCTGGAAAGGGCAAAAGATCAGTTATGGAGTTGCCCAACAAAATTATAAAATACATTTATTTTCTGCTGCATAACACAAGGTGCCTGTCACAACAGGAGAGGCTGCATTGCACCCTGAACCTCCAAAGTTT